>NC_091335.1:19038285-19338285 GCF_038502225.1 Cherax quadricarinatus | reverse complement strand
TGGGTCTATGAAAGATGAGGTGAATCATAGAATTGATGAGGGGAAAAGAGTGAGTGGTGCACTTAGGAGTCTGTGGAGACAAAGAACTTTGTCCTTGGAGGCAAAGAGGGGAATGTATGAGAGTATAGTTTTACCAACGCTCTTATATGGGTGTGAAGCATGGGTGATGAATGTTGCAGCGAGGAGAAGGCTGGAGGCAGTGGAGATGTCATGTCTGAGGGCAATGTGTGGTGTGAATATAATGCAGAGAATTCGTAGTTTGGAAGTTAGGAGGAGGTGCGGGATTACCAAAACTGTTGTCCAGAGGGCTGAGGAAGGGTTGTTGAGGTGGTTCGGACATGTAGAGAGAATGGAGCGAAACAGAATGACTAAAAGAGTGTATCAGTCTGTAGTGGAAGGAAGGCGGGGTAGGGGTCGGCCTAGGAAAGGTTGGAGAGAGGGGGTAAAGGAGGTTTTGTGTGCGAGGGGCTTGGACTTCCAGCAGGCATGCGTGAGCGTGTTTGATAGGAGTGAATGGAGACAAATGGTTTTTAATACTTGACGTGCTGTTGGAGTGTGAGCAAAGTAACATTTATGAAGGGGTTCAGGGAAACCGGCAGGCCAGACTGAGTCCTGGAGATGGGAAGTACAGTGCCTGCACTCTGAAGGAGGGGTGTTAATGTTGCAGTTTAAAAACTGTAGTGTAAAGCACCCTTCTGGCAAGACAGTGATGGAGTGAATGATGGTGAAAGTTTTTCTTTTTCGGGCCACCCTGCCTTGGTGGGAATCGGCCAGTGTGATAATAAAAAAAAATATATATATATATATATATTTATATATATATATATATATATATCTATATATATATATATATATATACATGCATATATATACACACCCCTAGTAACCCCTTCTCCTGTATAAATTACTAAATTTAAAAAGAGAAACTTTCGTTTTTCTGTTTAGGCCACCCTACCTCGGTGGGATACGGCCGGTTTGTTGAAAGAAGAAGAACAATAGAGTTCCTTGAAATTTAAAATACAGTATAAAGACAACTTCTGCATTGAATTACATACTGTATCTTCTTTATTGTTATGGCAACCATGCTGCATAAAGAAGTGTAGCTTCAAGTTAGGTTTTGCATGGTTCTCTGAGGTATTTGAAAGAGGCATTCAGTAATATTACCTTACAGATTGAAATTAATATCTGTATGTTACAACATTGGTTCCTACTTTTGTGGGGATCCATATGTCATAAGCTTCTAGCCAAAGTGATCAATTGATCAAATATGCCAAATGGTCTTCAACATCATGTTAATAAAATCTTATGTTACAAGTGATAGTTGTATGGTCCTGTATCCAAACTAGCTTAGGAACTTGACCTTTTTACTGTTTTGACTCCAGAAATGCAAAATATGATGGAAAATTTACAGAATTATGCAGGCACAGAGTTGGTGGTCTAGGTGCAGTGATTTTGGCCACTTGGAGTCTTCATTTTAGTCCATTTCCAATGCTCAGTTTGACCCTTCCATCTGTCTGTTGAAGATAAGAAACTGACAATTTCAACTATCATAATGACCCTGTAATGTGCACAAGAGTCAATAATTTGTCCAAATTAAGAGCCAAGGGAACAAAATAAAAACTGTAGACATTCCAGTCACTAATACAGACAACCTTTCCTCTGTTCATTAATCACATCCCCAGGCCTCTTCTGTATGGCATTGCCCTTCATTTTGAATCCATCATCACTTGCCCTTCATTTTGAATCCATCATCACTTGCCCTTCATTTTAAATCCATCATCACAAAAAAAAAGTAAAAGTTTTACCCTATTTCTCAGATAATAAAATGTAGCCAAGAATGATTGGTCATGGATTAGGCTGTCCCAGTTATTGAAGCAGACCTAAGGGGAGCTAGGGGCCCTATCTTTCCTCAGAAAATCACCCTACCCTCCCTCAGGAAAAAAAAAGAAAAAAAAAAAAAAGAAAATATTTTCACCACTCTGAACCTTATTTCAAGCTACAGCACTTTTGGTCTGAAGCCAACCAAAATCATCTCTATTTCACTGGTGTGTCTTCAATTCTATCAGTTAATACCAAGAAACAATCAATAAAACCATAAAGTCACCCTAGGAAACACCTCACAGTCACTATTTTAAAGTAAACATAAGGTCTACCCATCATGCACTGTGTGGGGCACAATTTCATTTATGCTGTGCACACTTTGCACAGATCCATTCTCTCATGTGTAGACCAGACTTAACCATTCACAGCATATTTGAGGGAGCTGTGCTTAAAATGTAGATCTGCGGGAGCGACACTGGTGTCAGTGATGTAGATCTACGTGGTAGACAGTGAAAGGGTTGGTCTTGCTAAAATTTATGGAATACACTGTAGTGGTACCAAAGCATTCTGAGGTTTAAATAAATTTTTGCTGTTCTAAAGAAAAAAATCAGTGCAATGCTAAATAATTTTGTTTGGTGAAATAACCCTTGCCAGATAAGCCAGTTTGACAAGTGCTAGCAAAAAATGACACTTAACCCTTAAACTGTCCAAACGTAGATCTACGTTCATTTGCGCAGTGCTCTGAATATTTTTTTTTTTTTTTTAACGAAGAGCACATTTTTATAAATGTAGGATAAGAAAAAAAAATTTAGGGCCAATACTTACCGAGATATAAACCCGTGAAGTTGAATTGGTGCTGGATGCTCACCTGACAGCAAGATCGAGTCCTGCCGCTTGCAGAAGTGTTGCCGATATACCTTTTTTTCTCGTTTTTATTTTAGTTTATATAATTTTTTTGTTCTGATAATTACAGTTTATAATAGTTCTTGTGGTTTCATAGCCAATCTTTGTTCTGACACTAATATTAGGTACTGAAATAGTACTCAAATAGTCAGTCACACCGACAGATGAACATTTTCACCTGCCTTGGTCATTTACTATTGTCTAGAAATATATGCAAAATATTTATAGGTCCCAACAATGTTTTAGACACGCTGGAGTATATATGGAACTTCTTGAAGCATGGTGTTATGACAAATGTCAGTAAACTGCTGACAGCCCAGTGACACTTGATGAATGTGCGCTGCTCCAGGGAACCCTCGCTTTGTTTTCATTGTTACACACAAACATGTCTGTCTGTTTGTCTATCTGTCTAGCTCTGCTTATGTCTGTCTAGCTCTGCTTTTATCTGTCTAGCTCTGCTTATCTGTCTTTCCATCTGCCTGTGTGTGCCTGGAGTATATATGAAACTCCTTGAAGAATGGTGTTATGACAAGTGTCAGTAAACTGCTGACAGCCCAGTGACACTTGATGAATGTGCACTGCTCCAGGGAACCCTCGCTTTATTTGTTTTCACTGTTACACACAAACATGTCTGTCTATCTGTTTCTCAGTATTTATTTATTCGTATCTGTCTGTCTGTCTAGCTCTGCCTATGTGTGTCTGTCTTTCCATCTGCTTGTCTCTCTGTCTCAGGGAGCGGCTTGTAAACCTGTTGGTTTTTGGTTTACGAGCTGCTCCCTGATTGCTGAGCAAGTGAAAGTGCATATTACTTGTCATGTTTATTATGTCTTATATCTACAAGCACTGTATAGCACTTTGCCTGGAATTTTTGGGTTATCCTAGGTAATTTACACTGTGTGTACATGTGAGAGACAAAGATATAGACAGACACAGATACAGAGAGACAGACAGATATAGAGAGACAGCCAAAGCCAGCCAGCCAGCCAGCCAGCCGACCAGCCTGCCAAGTATATAAGAAAGAAGGAACACTGCAGCAGGCCTACTGGCCCATGCAAGGCAGTCCCCCCTGGCTTAGACCAATGACTCACCTAGTCAGGTCACATCCACTGAAGGAAGGAGCATGGCATCAGACCTAGTAGCACAAGCTAGTCAAGTCCAACTTGCACCCACCCACACCCACTCGTGTATTTATCTAACCTATTTTTACTTTCCTCTTAAAAGGGGAGTGTTAATATGACATAACATCGGTGAACTCCTGGTGTTTGCCACGCTATTTGCTCTAGCTGGTGCTCAATTGAACTGGTGCTCCCACAAGGTACTAAGTGGTCCCAGAGTTTTTTAATACTGCGCACACCGAGTGTTAAGACCCATTCTCTCGTGTCTTGGCAACTCAGGCCTATCGCCCCAGTTTTGAAGGAATGAAAAATAAAATGTTGATCTACGTTTGGTGCGCTACGCATGCAAACGTGTATCTTTGTTTGGACAGTTTAAGAGTTAATGACCTGCATGGGTTCGGTATATGTTTTTTGGCATACAGCATCAAATACAGTAAAATCACGAGGGTTATTGGATACAGTATATTTTATCAGGGGTCTGGATCCTTTGAGGGTCCAGACCCCAAATTGGGACCTTTACTCGCATCTAATTCCTTTTAGTGAGGATCCATTTTCATCCTCTATTGATGAGCTTTTACACTTCTTCTCGACCTCAGTTTTAACCACAGCTTCACATTCTATACCCCAAACCTCGGGCAGGCATTCTCAGAAGTGTTTGCCTTGGTGGTCTTCTGCTTGTGCTCGGGCAGTACGTTTGAAACGCCCTGCGTGGGGCAGGTACCGGTACAATAGAACCACAGAGAGACTCTTTGATTTTAAGCAGAAGAGAGCGGTCGCTTGCCATGTCATCCATGACGCTAAATGCACTTGCTGGCGGGATTATATTTCTACCATCACCTCTGCTTCCTCTATGAGTGCAGTCTGGAAAAAGTACAGAAACTGAGTGGTAAATACTCTTCTGACCCAGCTCCTGTTCTTCGGGTTACTGGTGTTGATATCGCAAACCCTCTTGACGTTGCCACCGCAATTGGTAATCATCTTGTCCGCATCTCTCGAGGACTTCATCTAAGCCACTCGTTTCATTCATCGGCCATACTCCTCTTAGTCACGGGTAAATATGGAGAGGCACCCTGTTCCACTCTGTGAGAATTGTCAGGTTCCAGTTTCTGTTAGCCACATTGTTGGACTGCCCACTATCAACGAGCACACAGAATTTACTCCAACGTCGTCACCTTTCTATTGCCCTTACTTTACCTTCCCTTCTTGCAGATGGATCCTCCTTTAACCCAGACTCTCTCATTGACTTTTTAACAGCAACTGATTTACTGCACAAACTCTGATGATGATGCCTCTAGTACTCCTCATGTCCCTTTCTACCTCAGTCTTTTGCTACCCTCTACCCCTGCACTATCCACTGCCTCGCTGCACTCCATGACCTAATAATCATCCCTCTCCTTCTTGCTACCCATTACCTCTACATCCTTCCCTGCCTGGCAGCGCTGTATGACCCTTGTAGGTTTAGCGCTTCTTTTTTATAATATAATAATAATAATATTGAGTAACATGAATCTTAAATGATAGAAAATGTTTAAATTTTGGGCTGATATAGTATTCATTACTTACTTTACCTTCAAAAAATTTTTAGTAACTTCCCAATCATTTGTTTTCACTTCTGTATAAAGGTATCTGAGATGATCATTCTAATAAGAAGCCTTTGTTTCTATAATCAGATTCTAATCCAGTATGTCATCATTTATTTTATCAGTGGTACATAACTCATTATGATACATGACATAGTTACTCTTAACCCTTTCAGGGTCTAGATCCCCGATCTGAAACTTGTCCACAGGGTCCAAGAATTTAAAAAAAAAAAATTTTTATTTTTTCTTACAGAATGGCAGAAAATCTTTTTCTGAAGGTAATAAAACAAAAAGTACAAAATTTTGGTGGAAAATTTATGAAATTATGCTATCACAAATTTTGCTGTATCAGTGATATTTACACATCAGTGATTTTGCCCACTTTGACTCCTATTTTAGGCCAATTACATTATTCCAGTCGACTAAATTCTTAGGTATTTCGCTAGTATCACATTTATTTTATCGATTGAACATAAGAAACTGACCAATTATTTGTTTCAGTTACCCAATAAAATTATCAAAAATTGGTAATTTGGCCAATTTCACACAAAATTTAAAATATTCCAGTTTCAAAATAGGGTCCAGAATAAACAATGCAGGCATTCTTGGAAATAAAAAACATAACATTTCTTCCATTATTAGTTAAGTTTCCAGGTTTTATAAGTGAATTCCATTTTGATTTTTTATTCACATAGAGAATTTTTATTCACACAAAAAAATAGAAGGTTTACTGTTATGCAATATTGTAATAATTGTATAAATAATATCAGCGCATTTGCGAATGTATATTAGACCCACCAGTTGGCATGTATTGGACACGCGACACGATTTGTTTACTTTTGAACATTGGCAAAAATCGAACATTTTTGCTAATTTGAGCTCAAGTTCAACCTATTTTCAGGACTAAAACCAATCAAAATCATCCCTACTTCTATAAAACATCTTTCATTCTATCGAAGGAGACCAAGAAACCGTGAATACAACAGTAAAACACATACGAAAATACATAGCAAAATCGCTGTTTTAATCCAAAAACATTGCCGCAGTTTTTTTTCTCATGCACTGCATGCTACAGGATTTGTTTTATATGGTGCACACTTACCACATAGATACATTCTCTCATACCTAGGCCAGAATTTACTGCTCACACCTTATCTGAGTGAGCTAAGCTCATGACATAGTACTATGGCACGGACCCTGGTTTCAAAGCTGTAGAAATACAGGACAGACCCTCAGGGAGTTAATTAGTCAAAACTATTAAAAACTTCATTCATAGTGCTTTTTCTTGCTAAATTCTAATTTGGTGATTTTTACGAATTATAATGTTGATTAATGTTAACATTACTGTGCTTTTTAATAATTTGTCTTTATAGTTTTTTATAATTTAGTATGTTTTTTTTTTTTTTGTGTGTGTGTGTGTAAAAAAAAAAGATGAATTTCTTTGGTTATTCTTTTGTGGTGGTTCTTGAGAACACTGGTACTCATACATTTGTGGTAGCTCATGAGAACACTGGTACTCATCTATTTGCAGCTTAAGAATGTTCTTCTGTACACTGTATCTTCATAACACTGCTCTTCCATACCTGTATCTCTATAACACAGCTCTTCCATACACTGTATCTCTATATCACACTTGATGCTACTGTACCACCCTCCTATATGCTGAAGCTTGAAAATACCAGCATCCAGTGTGTTATATCGTGACACGTCCCTCCCATGTTGTGCAGTGATGTCATGTCTCCTATGCTCTGCAGCATTACATTCCTCTCATGTTGTGTAGCAGGAAGTTACATCCCTGCTGTGTTGTGCATTGGTGTTGTATGCCTCCCATGTTCAGTGATGTTGCATCCTTCCCATTTTGTGCACAGTGATGTTGCATCCTTCCCATTTTGTGCACCTTGATGCTGCATCCCTGTAATGTTGTACAGAGTGATATTGCATCCCTGTAATATTGTACAGAGTGATATTGCATCCTTGTAATATTGTACAGAGTGATATTGCATCCTTGTAATGTTGTACAGAGTGATATTGCATCCTTGTAATGTTGTACAGAGTGATATTGCATCCCTGCAATGTTGTACAGAGTGATATTGCATCCCTGTATTGTTGTACAGAGTGATATTGCATCCCTGTAATGTTGTACAGAGTGATACTGCATCCCTGCAATATTGTACAGAGTGATACTGCATCCCTGCAATATTGTACAGAGTGATATTGCATCCCTGTAATGTTGTACAGAATGATATTGCATCCCTGCAATGTTGTACAGAATATTGCATCCCTCCTACTTTTTGTGCAGAGTGATGTATCCCTTCCATGTTATACAAAGTGATGTATTCCTCCCATGTTGTGTTGCAGAAGTTGTAGTTTTAGTTTAATATGTTTAGTTTATTATGCACCCCATACCCATCCTGTGGGCAGTAGTCAAAAGATTACAGAGGTACATAATGAAGTTATATCCCTCCCATATTTGCAGCTTTTAATTAAATCCCACCTTCTATCCCCCCTTCCAAAGGGGGGGGGGTTAGAAGGAATTGAGCATTTCCTCCCCTTCCATGGATTAAATATGATTGCCTTCCATTTCCCCCCTTATGTGCTGTATGACTCCTACAGTTTAGCACTCCATCCATAAATTTAATAATACTGTAACTGAAGTGTACTGACATCTCAGATTACCCTCCTACTGCAACATCCCCACCCTTGTAAAGTAAAAGGACACAAATGCAACTAATGTGACATTTTATTGTGGCAACGTTTCGCTCTCCAGGAGCTTTGTCAAGCCGATACAAAATTTTGTATCAGCTTAACAAAGCTCCTGGAGAGCGAAACGTTGCCACAATAAAATGTCACATTAGTTGCACTTGTATCCTTTTACTTTACATATTGTCGGTAATTCTACCAACATTATTACAATCCCCACCCTTCCTTAATAGTGCAGGCACTGCCCTTCCCACCTCTGAAACTCGTGTCTGGCTAACTGGTTAATAATAATACTAATAATAATAATAATAATAATCTCTATGGGGAAGTGGAGAAGAATCCTTTTTCCATAAGCCATGCATGTCATAAGAGGCAACTAAATGTAAAAGAAGAAAAACTTTATGAAAGTATTTCTTCTTTTGTGGGTTACCCTGGCCTGGTGGGAGATGGCCAGTGTGTTTAAAAAATAATAATAATAATAGTATCTACCCATGCTATGCATCTTTAAGTTACAATATTCCCATTTGTGTTTTGCAACTAGATGTTGCAACCCTCCCTGCTGTATGTTATCACTGGGTTTCTCAGTCAATGGGGACAACTCTTACATATGCAGCCTACAGTATTTATACTGCATTTATACTTAAGATCTCTTCATGCTTATTTTTAGTGTGTACTTAGAATCATTCATATGTAATAAAACTGCACAAATTAATTTGTAAATAAAAAAATACACATTTTGTTCCAGTAATACAGTTCTTTAACAATTGGAGCTTTGGGGCCCTTCATGCCTCAGGGCTCTGAGGAACCTGGCCTTTTTCTTTTTTTTTTCTGTTTGTTTTTGCCATGTGCTAATTTGCCACTTCTCCCAGCACTGCTTTTGGTCTGTTAACCTTTTCTTGCATGCTACATTGCGCATTATGTTTAGTTTTTATTGTAAAGTTCTTTGTGCTATTGCTTTTGTTTTTCATTCATTGTTTTCTTGTGTATATATGTTTTTCCTTAATTCCCATTATCTGTGCCCTACTTTCCCAGGCTACCCCCTATTTGGTTTTTACCTCAACCAGACGTTACGACCTATGGTATACTCCTGCTCATGGCCAGTCTACCAGACATATTCCGGCATGACGGTGAGATAGTGGAGGCAGCTTCCTTGTTATACTACATTGTACTAAAGTTTGACTCAACTATAACTTTCTTGGTTGTAGAGCAATTTGCTAGTGTAGAATATGATACACTCTTCATAGGAATTAATTTCATATTTTTAATTATTTTTGTGAATTGATGTAAATTAGGTGCAAAACTTCACTAGAAATCCGTTAGAGGAGTGCTTTGATGCCATTGAAGGGATTGTCATCTAAGAAATTGAAGCTACCCACTTTCTTTGATCAGACTATTACTTTCTATTTTCTAAGCATTTTATGATCCTTGTGGCTGTTCCTTATAATATAATAATTCACTAGAAATTTACCGTAAACTTAAAGATGGCTTTGATGGTATTGTTTAAAAATTAGTGTGGTCCTGGTAAAGTTTTTGAGCAAACTCCCTTGTATTCTATATCAGAAATAATGTCTCAAAAATGGGTGTTCATTACACAAATACTTATTATATCAAACTGCTGACATTTTCGTAAAGAGGGAAAATTTCTTATTATTAAAACTTTGAATTTCTTAACACCGTTCTATGTAAGCATACTGGCTAGCACTCTTATCTCAAACTATGTAAGTGAACTGATATTGAGTCTACAGGCACTTACTGCGTGGACTGAATTTCAGTATTTAGGGGCATGAAGGATATCTAAAATTTCCAAGAATGTCACCTTCAGCATAAAAGAATGTTTATTATTAAGTTATGATCAAATGTATCTTGTGTTAAGCTCTCCTTGTTAAATATTAACTTGTTAAACTGTCCAGAAAACGGTTTGCTTAAGCAGTAACAAAGCTTCAGCTCGATGTTGATTCTGACTCCAGCATCCTTATTGAGCTGAAAATATTTTGTGTACATAATAAACTGATTGGCGGTCATGTACCATGGAAGTATTAACGTGGAGAAGTAAAGGTTGTCATTTTCACAATATATGGCTCTTTGCTTTGACTTTGTCCACACTGCACCATCATTGAGATGGTCTGCTGCATTTTCTCAGTCTTTGGATTGGTCTTTTAATTATTACTGATTTCGGCATCTTTAACTTTTTTCTTCCCAATAATTTTTTTTTTTTCCTCTTTCTTGCCTCTTGCACATTCTGACGTGTGCTGTATAGTGTCAAGATAATCCAAACCCTTTTCACGTGATCTTTCTTTGTGCAGGCAAATGCTGTATATAGAGTTCACTGGCAAATATTTCTGATGCATCAAAATGGGTGAATAGCCTTGGTGATGAGAATGAATGTACCTCAGGAAAAAATCTTGGTTTCACTTTAAGGCTGTATCAGTATAGTATTTCCATCCTTAGAGGTGACATGGTCAGAGTGTAAAAGGTATTTAGCGATATTGACAAGGTGAATCTAAACTGTTAAAAAGAAGTGGGAGCAGGATAAGGAAGCACCAGTGAAATATTGCATGAGGCAGATAAAGGATCTAGGATTAGAAACAAAAGATTGTCATTGAAGGATCATGTAAAAGTAACCATGAGAAACTTGCATGTTACACTGGCAAAATTGAAAATATCCTTCACATTTATGCATGGTGAAAGACAAAAAATGTTCATAGCATATATTAACCAAAACTGGAATAGCCAGAGTTAGTGTTTTTTTTTTTTCTTTACCACCACAGCTGTTTCCCCAGCAAGGTAGGGTGATGGAAAGGAAACTCATTCACCATTGTTTATTCATTACTTGTTTTGCTAAAAGTGCTTGTTCATCACAGTTCATATGACCCCCAGAACTGCAACATCTCCACCAATAGTATGGTGTCTATATAAAAATAAAGCCGAATTATTTCAAAGACTTTTCATAAAAATAGCTTCCAGAGCTAATTAATATATTAGTCAGAAAATAACTGAGGTAAAATAAAATGAGTTTTGAAGGAAGAGTAAAAGGAGATCCCTAAGTAAACTCTATGATATCTCTGCATTCCTAGAGTCACTTTTGGTAATTCCAATCTTTATTATTCTCACTGGAACCTGGCTCAACAACCAAAACATTACACACATCTACAACTTACCTGGGTCCACAGCCTAATCAAAGGAGTGGGGGAACAGCAGTCTAGTTCACTAATGAAATGACTTTATACAGTATTCATTCAGCCTGCACCAGAGACAAGCACAGAGAATACATAGTTATGCAACTCACAACCAAGAACTTGAATACCCCTCTTACAAAAGGAGCTGTCTACAGGTCATCACACGCCAATGTAACCAAGTCTGGAGAAAACCTCAAGGACCTAATCATTAGCAAAAATTTAAATAAATGTCACTTAATACTGCTGGGGAACTTCAACATAGCCTTATTGAGTCTGAAGACCCCCACGTAGTAGACTTCCTGAATAATATGTACTATTGTCTACTAATACCTTCTGTAACCAGGCCTATGAGAAGAACTGAGACTACCCCAATGTCACTTGACCACATATGAACATATAATCCAACTCCTGAAACAGCAGGCATTATCATAAATACATCCTCTCCTCACTTAACGATGGAGTTCCGTTCCTAAGACCACATTAGTAAATGAATTCGTCGCTAAGTAAGGAACATACTACAATGGTACCCTGACTTACGAGTTTTCAGAGTTATAAGCCATCACTCGATTGATTTCTTGCTTTGAAATGCAAGCCAAAACCCGAGTTACAAGCAAGCTTCAGATACGCCGCCACTAGTTGGTGCAGCAAACTCCACAACAGTGCACATCGTTACCTCGCTGTGGAAGCATCTCTTGTGTTATGCTTGTGTTTTGTGCAGTTATTTTACCAAATTTCTTTTTTCTAACCATGGGTCCTAAGAAAGTAAGTGCAAAGGACAGTGCTGAGAAGAGGAGGAGGATGTATATTGAATTAAAACATGAAATCATAGAAAAACACAAGCAAGGTGAGCTGTAGTCAACTTGGCGAGGCAGTACTAGCATAGTGTGTACTTTGTGCCTCATGCCTTTTCGCAGAGAAGGCACGAGGCATTTACACTGATTTACTTTCGAAATATTCACCCAAAACGTAGGCTGGTCTAATGACTCCGGGAAGAAAAAAAGTCAGAGAAAATTGCTTTTGTTTCAGTGTTTTCCTTATGAAACTAGTGATAGAGTGCAGTTAGCCTCACAAACACTCCATTTTCTCTTATAATAAGACCTCAGAAGGGCAAGAATGGAAAGATGTGGTCAGAGCGATAATTTTTACCTCGGGAGTGGCCGCCACCATTCGTCACATAATGACATATTTTATTCATTCTAGAGTATGTATCATGTTTCTATGTCATTTATATTGTTTATTATGTCATATTAGATCAGTTGTGATATATAAATAAGCTGTAAAGTTGATATTAACGTTATACTGAAGTATTTTCTCCTGCCTCCCGAGAACCAGGAATTTCGTTGGAACAGATTAATGACATTGCAATTAATTTCAGTGAGGAAGATTTATTTGATATATGAGCAAACTGAGTTACGAGCTGGGTCACAGAACAAATTAAACTCGTAAGTCAAGGTACCACTGTATAAGGGTAGTGGGTTTGTGTCAACCATATTTAGATATTGTTTTAATGTCACCTTTGTTCCATTTATAACATTTTTAGTATATTTTTAAATGTTTATACAGTAGTGTACTGAATATTGTAATAAACAAAATAGAGGAAATTGGCTCTAATGTACATTATTAAGGTATGCATACTGGTCAGAGAGCTCGTCATAAATCTGAGTCATCGGTAAATGAGTATGTCACTAACTGAGGAGAGGCTGTAATTACTGTTTGGCAAATATACATTGTATAGTTCACAAGTAATTTACCCGCACATAGGAGAGAGAAGCTTATGACAACGTGTCAGTTCGACTTGGACCAATTACGAGCCACACTAAGTTAGTGTGTCTTATAAATGGTCCAAATTGGACTGAAATGTCATCATAAGTTTCTCACCTATATGTGGGTTATTTGTGTATTGTTCCAGTCACAGTATTGTGCCTTTTTGTTCTTTATTGTACAGTGGCTTTTTTTTTTTTTTTTTTTTTTTTTTTTTTTTTTTTTTTTTTTTTTTTTTTTTTTTTTTTTTTTTTCTTTTACTTCATGCTTTTCAGAAACAGAGCTTCTAATGTACAGCTAAACATATTGATAAATGGTTCACCTATCTTGAGACAGGCGGAGGGCAAATTTCTAGCTCTCCACCTTGACTGCAGTCTCAAATTTCAGACACACGCACAGCAAATTTCCAAGAAAGTCTCCAAAACAGTAGGCATCCTTTCAAAGATATGGTACAAAGCTAGAAGAGCTGATTGGAGTACTATGTGCCCCAATCAACTCTTCTAGCTTTGTACCACTCTCATTTACCCTTACCTCACCTATGGTATTTGTGCATGGGGCTCAACCACAGCAAATCACCTTAAGCCTTTAATAACCCAGCAAAAAGCTGCAGTGCGATTGATTACTAACTCCTGCATTAGACAACACACTCCACCACAAAACATCCACACTTATTATTGTGCCTGCTACATACACAGAACACTATACTCTAATGTAAACCCTCCTCTCAAACTCCTCCTTGATAACTATAACAGAACACAGCAATAATGCAAGACACAGATCACTCTTCGATATTCCCCGTGTTCATCTCTCCATATGCAAAAATTCTGTGCATGTAAAAGGCCCGAAGATCTGGAATTCATTGCCAGAACAAACTAAAGGATCCCTGTCTGCAAATCAGTTTAAGGCCCAAATAAGAAATCACCTCATCTCCCAAAATTAACCAGACAAACCATACTTAACCACTACCAGTTTCTCGAAAGTTACTCATATTGTGCCGATGAATGCTCAGCCACTTACTACTTTGAAATTAGAATGTCTGTTCTTTTCACTGTTTTAAATTAAAGTAGATAATAATACAGAGCATCATAATGTATTTTTTCCATTGTAATACCAAATTTCATTGTTTTAAATAGTACCTAACTGTAATACATCACACTGTAAATTGTTTTAAATTGTTACATTGTAATACTGTAATCTTCATTAACTAATTCAATAGTAGAAAAAGTCTCTACTAGACTTATCAAAACCATGTAGCATCACCTGATAGAATATTCAGTTCTCCTGTACTCATTTTAACTCATCTAATGACCATATTAACTATGTATTATTGCCTTAGTATTCTTAAGTTAATCTTTAAGTTTGCCTGAAATGCTCAGCATACAGAGGGGCTTTTGGCATGTACACTCAACTGTTATATTCCTCAGTACAACCATGTAATTTGTCAAAATAAAAAATCTAATCTAATCAGTGGCTGTTTCCTGGGAGGTCAGTGCAATGCATAGAAAACACATCCACCATCATTCATTCAATTGCTTTTTTTCCAGAAATGTGAATTTTTTTTTTTTTCAACAAGTCGGCCGTCTCCCACCGAGGCAGGGTGACCCAAAAAAGAAAGAAAATCCCGAAAAGAAAATGCTTTCATCATCATTCAACATTTTCACCACACTCACACATTATCACTGTTTTTGCAGAGGTGCTCAGAATACAACAGTTTAGAAGCATATACATATAAAGATACACATCATATCCCTCCAAACTGCCAATACCCAAACCCCTCCTTTAAAGTGCAGGCATTGTACTTCCCATTTCCAGGACTCGAGTCTGACTATATGAAAATAACCGGTTTCCCTGAATCCCTTCACTAAATATTAGCCTTCTCACACTCCAACAGATCGTCAGGTCCCAAGTACCATTCGTCTCCATTCACTCCTAACACACTCACGCACGCTTGCTGGAAGTCCAAGCCCCTCGCCCACAAAACCTCCTTTACCCCCTCTCTCCAACCCTTTCAAGGACGACCCCTACCTCGCCTTCCTCACCCTAATGATTTATATTCTTTCCATGTCATTCTACTTTGATCCATTCTCTCTAAATGACCAAACCACCTCAACAACCCCACACTCCGAATTTTCTGCATAATATTTACACCACACATTGCCCTTAGACAGGACATCTCCACTGCCTCCAACTGTCTCCTCGCTGCTGCATTTACCACCCAAGCTTCACACCCATATAAGAGTGTTGGTACTCCTATACTTTCATACATTCCCTTCTTTGCCTCCATAGATAACGTTTTTTGACTCCACATATACCTCAATGCACCACTCACCTTTTTTCCCTCATCAATTCTATGATTAACCTCATCCTTCATAAATCCATCCGCCGACACGTCAACTCCCAAGTATCTGAAAACATTCACTTCTTCCATACTCCTCCTCCCCAATTTGATATCCAATTTTTCTTTATCTAAATCATTTGATACCCTCATCACCTTACTCTTTTCTATGTTCACTTTCAACTTTCTACCTTTACACACCTTCCCAAACTCATCCACTAACCTTTGCGCTTTTTCTTTAGAATCTCCCATAAGCACAGTATCATCAGCAAAAAGTAACTGTGTTAATTCCCATTTTGAATTTGATTCCCCATAATTTAATCCCACCCCTCTCCCGAACACCCTAGCATTTACTTCTTTTACAACCCTATCTCTAAATATATTAAACAACCATGGTGACATAACACATCCCTGTCAAAGACCTACTTTTATCGGGAAGTAGTCTCCCTCTCTTCTACACACCCTAACCTGAGCCTCACTATCCTCATAAAAACTCTTTACAGCATTTAGTAACTTACCACCTATTCCATATACTTCCAACATCTGCCACATTGCTCCTCTATCCACTCAATCATATGCCTTTTCTAAATCCATAAATGCAATAAAAACTTCCCTACCTTTATCTAAATACTGTTCACACGTATGCTTCAATGTAAACACTTGATCTACACATCCCCTACCCACTCTGAAACCTCCTTGCTCATCTGCAATCCTACATTCTGTCTTACCTCTAATTCTTTCAATTATAACCCTTACACTTTTCCTGGTATACTCAGTAAACTTATTCCTCTATAATTTTTACAATCTCTTTTGTCCCCTTTCCCTTTATATAAAGGGACTATACATGCTCTCTGCCAATCCCTAGGTACCTTCCCCTCTTTCATACATTTATTAAACAAAAGTACAAACCACTCCTACACTATATAACCCCCTGCTTTTAACATTTCTGTCATGATCCCATCAGTTCCAGCTGCTTTACCCCCTTTCATTCTACGTAATGCCTCACGTACCTCCCCCACACTTACATTCTGCTCTTCTTCACTTCTAAAAGATGGTATACCTCCCTGACCAGTGCATGAAATTACCGCCTCCCTTTCTTCCTCAACATTTAAAAGTTCCTCAAAATATTCTCGCCATCTACCTAATACCTCACTCTCCCCACGTACTAACTCCCCTACTCTGTTCTTAACTGACAAATCCATACTTTCCCTAGGCTTTCATATTACATATTAAATATCACTTTAATTTTTTTTTTTTTTTTTAAATTTGAGGTAGAATAGATTTTTAAAATACAGGTATCCCTTATTTTATGCTGTATATGGCTTCAGTCTCATGGTAGCTATGCTAAACTCATCAGGTAATTCCTTGTAATGAGAATCTTAAGTAGAGTAGGGCCCCGCTTTACAGCGTTTTGCCTTACGGCATTCCGCTAATATGGACATTTCAGATTATATGAAGAAAACTCTCTATACGGCTCCCCACCTGACTTTCTCATACGGTCATCGTGGGCCACCAGGTTTCTTTACATTCTCCATGAGCACGACTCTCCATTATGTCTGGAAACTTTCCAAAATTTCAAGTGTTTTAAAGTTACAGTATTTCATATTTTATATATATATACATACTCTGATAGTTATTCTTATGTGTACCTGTACCTAAATAAACTTACACACCATGCTGGCCTGTAGGTACACATTAAAATCACTGAGAGCATCTTATTAGCCTTGAAGACACCATAATAATAATAATAATATTATTTTTATTTTTTTTTTTATTAACACACTGGCCGATTCCCACCAAGGCAGGGTGGCCCGAAAAAGAAAAACTTTCACCATCATTCACTCCATCACTGTCTTGCCAGAAGGGTGCTTTAAACTACAGTTTTTAAACTGCAACATTAACACCCCTCCTTCAGAGTGCAGGCACTGTACTTCGCATCTCCAGGACTCAGTCCGGCCTGCCGGTTTCCCTAAATCCCTTCATAAATGTTACTTTGCTCACACTCCAACAGCACGTCAAGTATTAAAAACCATTTGTCTCCATTCACTCCTATCAAACACGCTCACGCATGCCCACTGGAAGTCCAAGCCCCTCGCACACAAAACCTCCTTTACCCCCTCCCTCCAACCTTTCCTAGGCCGACCCCTACCCCGCCTTCCTTCCACCACAGACTGATACACTCTTGAAGTCATTCTGTTTCGCTCCATTCTCTCTATGTGTCCGAACCACCTCAACAACCCTTCCTCAGCCCTCTGGACAAAAGTTTTGGCAATCCCGCACCTCCTCCTAACTTCCAAACTACGAATTCTCTGCATTATATTCACACCACACATTGCCCTCAGACATGACATCTCCACTGCCTCCAGCCTTCTCCTTGCTGCAACATTCATCACCCATGCTTCACACCCATATAAGAGCGTTGGTAAAACTATATTCTCATACATTCCCCTCTTTGCCTCCAAGGACAAAGTTCTTTGTCTCCACAGACTCCTAAGTGCACCGCTCACCCTTTTCCCCTCATCAATTCTATGATTCACCTCATCTTTCATTGACCCATCTGCTGACACATCCACTCCCAAATATCTGAATACATTCACTCTCTCCCTCCAATCTGATATCCAATCTTTCATCACCTAATCTTTTTGTTATCCTCATAACCTTACTCTTTCCTGTATTCACTTTTAATTTTCTTCTTTTGCATACCCTACCAAATTCATCCACCAACCTCTGCAACTTCTCTTCAGAATCTCCCAAGAGCACAGTGTCATCAGCAAAGAGCAACTGTGACAACTCCCACTTTATGTGTGCTTCTTTATCTTTTAACTCCACGCCTCTTGCCAAGACCCTCGCATTTGCTTCTCTTACAACCCCATCTATAAATATATTAAACAACCACAGTGATATCACACATCCTTGTCTAAGGCCTACTTTTACTGGGAAATAATCTCCCTCTTTCCTACATACTCTAACTTGAGTCTCACTATCCTCGTAAAAACTCTTCACTGCTTTCAGTAACCTACCTCCTACACCATACACCTGCAACATCTGCCACATTGCCCCCCTATCCACCTTGTCATACATCTTTTCCAAATCCATAAATGCCTCAAAAACCTCTTTAGCCTTATCTAAATATTGTTCACTTATATGTTTCACTGTAAACACTTGGTCCACACACCCCCTACCTTTCCTAAAGCCTCCTTGTTCATCTGCTATCCTATTCTCCATCTTACTCTTAATTCTTTCAGTAATAACTCTACCATACACTTTACCAGGTATACTCAACAGACTTATCTCCCTATAATTTTTGCACTCTCTTTTGTCCCCTTTGCCTTTATACAGAGGAACTATGCATGCTCTCTGCCAATCCCTAGGTACCTTACCTTCTTCCATACATTTATTAAATAATAGTACCAACCACTCCAAAACTATATCCCCACCTGCTTTTAACATTTCTATCTTTATCCCATCAATCCCAGCTGCCTTACCCCCTTTCATTTTACCTACTGCCTCATGAACTTCCCCCACACTCGCAACTGGCTCTTCCTCACTCCTACAAGATGTTATTCCTCCTTGCCTTATACATGAAATCACAGCTTCCCTATCTTCATCAACATTTAACAATTCCTCAAAATATTCCTTCCATCTTCCCAATACCTCTAACTCTCCATTTAATAACTTTCCTCTCCTATTTTTAACTGACAAATCCATTTGTTCTCTAGGCTTCCTTAACTTGTTAATCTCACTCCAAAACTTTTTCTTATTTTCAACAAAATTTGTTGATAACATCTCACCCACTCTCTCATTTGCTCTCTTTTTACATTGCTTCACCACTCTCTTAACCTCTCTCTTTTTCTCCATATACTCTTCCCTCCTTGCATCACTTCTACTTTGTAAAAACTTCTCATATGCTAACTTTTTCTCCCTTACTACTCTCTTTACATCATCATTCCACCAATCGCTCCTCCTCCCTCCCACACCCACTTTCCTGTAACCACAAACTTCTGCTGAACACTCTAACACTACATTTTTAAACCTACCCCATACCTCTTCGACCTCATTGCCTATGCTCTCATTAGCCCATCTATCCTCCAATAGCTGTTTATATCTTACTCTAACTGCCTCCTCTTTTAGTTTATAAACCTTCACCTCTCTCTTTCCTGATGCTTCTATTCTCCTTGTATCCCATCTACCTTTTAATCTCAGTGTAGCTACAACTAGAAAGTGATCTGATATATCTGTGGCCCCTCTATAAACATGTACATCCTGAAGTCTACTCAACAGTCTTTTATCTACCAATACATAATCCAACAAACTACTGTCATTTTGCCCTACATCATATCTTGTATACTTATTTATCCTCTTTTTCTTAAAATATGTATTACCTATAACTAAACCCCTTTCTATACAAAGGTCAATCAAAGGGCTCCCATTATCATTTACACCTGGCACCCCAAACTTACCTACCACACCCTCTCTAAAAGTTTCTCCTACTTTAACATTCAGGTCCCCTACCACAATTACTCACTTGGTTCAAAGGTTCCTATACATTCACTTAACATCTCCCAAAATCTCTCTCTCTCTCCTCTACATTCCTCTCTTCTCCAGGTGCATACACGCTTATTATGACCCACTTTTCACATCCAACCTTTACTTTAATCCACATAATCCTTGAATTTACACATTCATATTCATAACACAATAATAATCACTCTGAGGCACATTAAATGCCATATATTGCGTTAATATAGACATTTTGATAATCCATCTATGATATTTTTCAAAATTATATAATAAACATGCTGCATAATGTATAAACATGATAAATACACCCCACAGTAGAATAAATTAATATGAGATTTTTTACAGTCGTCTTGTCGGAGTGTCAGAAAGAATAAAGTTTTCTATAGTTCAACATGAAAGAAAATGCGTACACAACGGTATTACTGGGGATAACTGTAGAAAATTATTCCTTTCATATGCCTTCACTCAGAGTATCATTCCTTCTAAAAATGGTGTGTTACATGAGAATGGGAGTGTTACTCTTTATTTATTCTACTTTACCAATGTGGAGACAACGTGTACACAATGTAAGGTGTTTGTAGTATGATATAAGCGTCACAGACATGGAAATGAACACGTATCAACCACACCCAAATGTGTTCGTCTGTTGTTTACATACTCTGTGGCTCTCTCCTGTCTCACTTATTTGTTCTCTCTCTCTCTCTCTCATTTATTCATTATCTCGTTTACTCACCTCTCACCCTACAGTAAGACTAGTAATATTTCAAGGTAAGTAATGAATGTATTGTATATGCATTTTATCGCTCTAGGGAGTTTTGAGTGTTTAGTTGTAGTATATTACGTGTGGGTGGGTTGGCCAGGAGGGCTACCATACCTCCCATGCCTGACTTTCTACAAATAAATACTTTTCACCTCTCACTCTACATTAAGACTACAAATATTTTAAGGTAAGTAATACGTGTACTGTACAGTATATGCATTTTATCGCTCTAAGGTGCTTTGACCCTTTCTCTGTCGAGACCCCTGTAATGTAATGGGGAGTCCATCACTTTGGTTTCATCAGTTAAATATCTGGGAATCCCCTTTGACCCATGCATGTCAGGAGAATTGATAGGGAACAGTGTAGTAAAGAAAGCGAATGCCAGGCTGAAGTTCCTGTATAGACAAGCACAGTGTCTACCTACTGAGGCTCGCAGGACCCTATGTCTAGCCCTTATACAATGCCATATGGATTACGCTTGCTCTTCTTGGTACTCTGCCTTGACAAAAAAACTGAAAGATAGACTGCAAATCACCCAGAACAAAATCGTAAGATTCATCCTGGGGCTGGGACCAAGAGAACATGTAGGCCAGGATGAATTACAGCAGTTGGATATGCTGAATGTTGAAGACAGAGTAAAACAACTGAAGCTAAATCATGTTTATAAAATTGCTCACGAACAGTGTCCAGAATATCTTGCTGTCAATTTTGTCAAGGTTGGGA
The DNA here is from genome assembly GCF_038502225.1 of Cherax quadricarinatus. Lineage (NCBI taxonomy): Eukaryota > Metazoa > Arthropoda > Malacostraca > Decapoda > Parastacidae > Cherax > Cherax quadricarinatus. The sequence continues at coordinate 19,316,890 of NC_091335.1, read as the reverse complement.
ACCAAAGCAATCATAGTACTAGGGGGAGAGAGCACAACTTTGTAGTACCCACAGTCAGTGGCCAGGCTTCAAACACCTTTTATTGTACAGCAATAAAGGAATGGAACAGACTACCCACAAATGTCAAGGCCAGTCATAGCTTGAACCAGTTCAAGAAGACTGCCAAAAAGTGTCTGATGAATGAAGCAACAGAAAGGGAGGGGAATGATTTTCTATTTTTTAGCTAAAATACGTGTAAATTTTACCTTATCCCTAGTAATGACCCTCGTATTGTAGATAGTCGTAATGACCCTCGGGTAGTAGATAGTCTTTTTAGTATGATAATAAGATGTTATCTTCATTATAGAATAATAAGAAAATATTATAACCTTTATATTATAATAATAAGGTAAAAGGACCCCAATGGAAATAAGTCACTCTGTCTGACTTTTTTGGGTTATCCTAGGTTCTCTACACATATGCTGCTATGTATGATAATTCTATGTAACTGTATTGTGTATACCTGAATAAATTTACTTACTTACTTACTTACTTACACAAACTTGCTCTCAGTATCAAAGAATTTAAAAAAAGAACTGTTATTTTTTCTTATGAAATGATAGAGAATTTTTTTCCCAATGGTAATGGCACCAAAAATACGAAATTTGATGGAAAACATACAGAATCACGCTCTCGCGAAGTTAGTGGTCTCAGCGATGTTTACATATCAGTGATTTTGCCCACTTTGAGCCCTATTTTTGGACAATTCCATATTTCCAGTCGACCATACTCATAGCTATTTAACTAGAACTCCATTTGTTCTATCGATTGAGTACAAGAAACCGCCCATTTACCAATTTCATCTATCCAAGAAAGTGATCAGAAATTGGTAATTTGGCCAATTTCATACACAATGAGTAAGGCCAATTTCAAAATAGGGTCCAGAATTAACAATACAAACATTCCTAGGACTAAAATAATGTTTTCTCTGTTCATTAGTCACGTCTCCAGGCCCCTTTTATATTACGCTTGCTTTCCACTTTGAATTTTTATTCACACAAAAAATAGAAGATTTACTCTTATGCAGACTACTGCATTATGTAAAAATAGTATAAATAATATCAGCGCATTTGTGAAAGCACGTTAGACCCACCAGTTGATGTGTATTGGACACATGGCGTGATTTGTTTACTTTTGAACATCAGCAAAAATCGAACATTTCCACTACTTTGAGCTCAGTTTCCAGGTACTTTCAGTTCATAAACCATTCAAAATCATCTCTATTTCTGTAATATATATTTCCTTCTATCAGTTAAGACAAGAAAACGAGAATACACAACCATAAATACCAAACGAAAATACACCATAAAGTCGGTGTTTTAAACCAAAAACACGATTGTAGTTTTTTTTCCTCCTTATGCACTCTGTGCTGCAGGATTTCTTTTATACTGCGCACACTGACCACTCAGACCCATTTTCTCATATGTAGGCCTACCAGCTTTCTCCCGCAAGATTTGAAACCACTAGAATTTTGGCATAATATTACGAGACTGACACTGGCTTCCAAGCCGTAATATTGTGGGACCAGCAGTCATAGTATGTTATGTGTGGGTAGGTTGGCCAGGAGGGCCACCATACCTATCACACATTAAGACTACAAATATTTGAAGTACATAATGAGTGTATTGTGTGTGTATTTTACTTTTTATTGTTTTTAATGCTTAGTTCTAGTATTGTTAACTTAATATATGTTAGTGTAAACGTGTTATTTGGCATTTATATGTATTTATAAGTGGAAAAAATGGTGTTCTGCTTTCCGGTGATGTCTGCTTTCTGGCGGTAGCCTGGAACCTAACCTGCCGTATAAGTGGGGCCCTACTGTATACCCTGTGAATTTTATGGCTCACTTTTAGTGAATGTACATATATCACACATGTGAAATTACTGATAGAAATAGGGCTGCATAATAGTGAATTCACATAAAGCAAATATGCATAAATTCAGGGGAAACCTGTATTCCTTATCACTAGCAAGCAAGCTCAAACACAATTGTTATTTTTAAAGAAATAATTCTTAGTGCCTGTGGTTTATTTTGGTCGAAAGATTATTATTGTTAAAAACGAAATACTAGAGTGTATAGTATTGGGTTTACCAAATTGATATTACAGTACTATTCGCTCATCGCTTTTTCTTGGATTTATTGGACTGCAGTGCTTGACTCTTTTGACTTTTATTTTTTGGCAGACTTCAACAAGTTGTGTGAGAAACATTGATTGTCCCTCAGGATTCCTTTCTTTCACTAATAATCCAGTTTCTTTACATAGACATTCCAGAAAAATGGTATCTTGATTTCCTTTACCTCCGTTTACCTTACATATATAGCACAGCACAGTAGTATATCAAACATGTAGCCATTTTCAGATGCAGTAAAAACCTTAAATATGTGAATTTACAAGGGTTGGGCCCCTAGAGGGCCTTACGAATTCAGAGCTCGAAAATAACATTAAATTATTCATATAATAAATATTTTTTAGGTTTGACATGGTTTTGTGTTTGACAGGACATCTCTCTCTAAATATTTCTCTAAAATTACAGAAAAAAGAGATCTGTGTGCAGGAATCCCACTGAACACATTTTGAGTGAAATTTCATGGTTAATCTTTAGTTATAAGGGTTGTACAGCAGGCAGTTTAGAATGTCATGTACCAAGCAATTTATGGGTTGTGCACTAAACAATGTATGGATTGTGCACCAAGCAATTTAGGGATTGTTCACCAAGCAGTTTAGGGGTTATGCACAAAGCAGATTAGGGGTCGTGCACGAAGCAATTTGGAGGTCGTCCACCAAGGAAGAAAAAAAATTGGCAAAGTGAAAAATTTGCTAATTATCAAAGCAATTCCCAGGAAACCCTTGAGTAAAAACATTTGGTAATTGAAGCACACAAATTAGGAAGCTCACAAATGGGGATTCATCAATACAGTATGAGTGTTTTTCTTCTGCAAAGGAAGCATTATGAAATTTATTTGTTTTACTGTTTAAAAACATGAAGCAATGTATGTACTTTGGAATGTGTAGCTTTTGTATTGGAATATTCATTGACCAAAGAAGTAAGAAATTCTCTTTTTACTTTTTTCTACACAGATTAAGGCATAATGTTCAAGACTTGGTGTACAAAGAGAGAAAACCATTTGGACACAGGACTTAAACACTTAACACACATAAAAATGCACATTTAGTTTCTGAAGCTAGTTCTTAACCTTTAAATGGAGATCTGACTAATTGTTTTTTCTGTTCATATTACTGAGCTCCTGAAAGGTACATTAAATAGTCAAAAACACTGATGACTGTTATAATAGTAAAAAAATATATATATGCCTGACATTCAGGATTTGTTATACAGGCTACCCTGAATTTGGATATTTTCTGAACAAGACTGGGCGACCAATGGTGTACTCTTGCTCATGGCCCTTCTACCAGATTTTCTCACGCATGCAGGTAAGAAGGGCTGACAAAGAATAAACATTTATACTATATGTCTTTGTTTAGTTCAGATTGGATCTTAAAATTTAGCAGGTGTTAGTGTGTATTGTAGGATACAAGTAAATTTGGAATTACATGAATATATCTTTCACATATATTCATGTATTTTTGTTATATTTATACAAGGTCATCTTAACATACTAGTTATATTAAGGAGGGATATTACTCTTACATAGTTTTATTTTAAGTATTATAAACCTATAGGATTCACACAGCATCTGGAAAATGGGAGATAATTATGAACCAAGGAATGGTAATGTAACTTCATTTCCTCGGATTAAGATCACTTTAACATCAAGGCGATCTTCCTTCTTAGGACTTGCATGGGCTGTTAACTGGGCATATAAGAGCTTAAGAATTATGAAGAAAATATGTGAAATTGTCTTAAAGTATGAATGTAAATCCTGTTGACTGCTAGTGGGTCATAAAGGTTGTAATTTATTTGTGCACTAACAGTTGAGTAAATTTGAATCCCTTAAAAATCTGTATACCATATAAACTGTGTTAAAGTATAAACAGTTTTGTATTTTGTAACAGAAATGTTTGTGCTGTTTAAATTTATGCATTATTGTGTAAGAGAAACTTCAGGTAGTTTTGTACATTATCTTAATGATTTGGTTTGTACTGTATAACAAATTACTTACTGGTACAGTGAAACCTCAGTTTTCATCAATATTTCCCACTAGATATAATGTAAATCCAATTAATCCATTCCAGACACCCAAAAGTATTAACAAAAAAATACATTTTATAGAGAATAACTGTAGTTTTACATACAGAAAACAATGAGAAATAAATATAAAAGACTAATGAAATGGATAACTCAACATTTAACATCACTTTTACCTTTATTGAAGACTCTTCTTGGCGTATGGAAGACTGCGAGGAGGGGAGAGGGAGGAGAGGTTCTCTTCCACCATCACACCACCCTCTACCACCATCACACCACCCTCTACCACCATCACACCACCCTCTACCACCATCACTACCACCCTCTACCACCATCACTACCACCTTCTACCACAGTCACAACCACTACTAACCTCTACCACAATCACAACCACTACTACCCTCTTCCACCATTACTACCACCCACTACCAATGAGAAATAAAGCCAGATTGACTTAGAACACGTGGGATGCTTTGTGTGGGCATGGGCGGACATGTTCGGTATGGCAGACCACTGTCAACTCGACAAAAACCGAGGTAATGAACGAAAACTGGGACAAAATTTTGACGAAAAAATTCATCGAAAACCAAATTCAATGAAAATCAGGGCAAACAAAAACCGAGGTTCCACTGTATTTATTACCAAAATCTATTGATAATTTGAGAGCTCATTCAGTGTTAGGCATGATGATAATATTGACATGTACATATATCATATTTCTAGAGAAATGCTAAAGCCAGGGAAATAGAAAATTAGGTTTGATTCAAGGAGGTAGTGTTTGCATGATTTAAAACACTTCTTAGTAATTGGAAACAAAAATGGTGTGCTACTGAATTTATTTTAGAATCTTTTATGTGTGTTTTGCCAAGTTTTACAGTAAACGTTTCATTTAACTGACCTCGATTTAATGGACTTAGGAAATCCAGAACAATATTCATTGGGTCGTTTGATTTGGAAAAAATGGACAAAATACATTGGTTAGAGAAGTGTGGGGTTTAGCACTTAGTTTTGATGATGATAATGATAATAATACTAAATAATAATAATAATAATAATAGAGAAGTGTGCACTATTCTTGAAATCATGACAAAATAATTTCATTATCCACTGCACTCACTAGTACCAGCCAGCTGGCCCCTCTTCCCTCTTACTCCATTAAATCGAGGATTTACTTTTTCCTGGTAGAGTAGAAACTTTTGAGACAATATTTTCCTTTGTTTCTTATTTTTCATAGATAAAAAAATTTTGATGCTATAATAGGAGCTAAAATGAAGAGAAATGAAAATGAAGAGAGGTTGTAAATGCCAACATATCCAGAAACAGACTATATAGGCTAGTATACTGTGTATTGCTCATAAGCCAACTATGATAATGCAGTGTACAGAATTGTACATTGTATCTCTTGCTCAAAATTACAGTTTGCTGTCATTAACATGCCCAGTACACATCTTTAAGATGCAAATATCTGTCAGCATCAGGTGGCCTACACAAGTTGAATCATGTAAGTACAGTTAGTCCCACTACTGAACACATGCCTACATCATGGTTACACATTTTGTTTGCTTGGTACATAGTTCTATGGCTTTCTTGCATTTTATACTTTCATAAACTCTATGAGCACTGAAATAAGTGGAGTCAGTCTAATGGTGCTGATATGAAGGGAAAACAACAGAAATGTGAGAATGTGCCTATTCTTGGAAAGTGCATTTTACAGTACTGTACCAAGTCAGTAGATAGGAGGTACTGTATATTGGAGACCCCACAGATACCAAGCAGTAGTTATTGCGTATACTGGGCACAGCTGCCTAGTCCTGTCAAAAAAGAAAAAAGTAGTTCTTTACAAAGGTTAACACACCCAGTCTAGTCTGTGGCATAAAAATTTGAGCAAGACACATGTCAAGAAAATTCTTGGGCATAAAAGCTTCAGAAGCAGTAATAAGTTTGTTATAGCAACATGGAGGGTTTTCAAAAGTACATGACATTGTCTGAGGAGAAGGGGGATGGAAATTCATTTGGGTAATTGATAGCAGTTGTTCAATAATTTAGAAATTTCAGAGGAACTTGGTGCTAGCGACCACAAATCAATTACATTTAGCATTGAATGGTAGTATGATAGTAGGGATAACTCAGTAACAGTCCCAGATTTTCGCTTAGCAGATTACGATGGGCTTAGAGCACACTTATCTGTTGACTGGGGTAATGAAGAGAGCTATCAATATGACAGTTTTCTGAACACTATACATGCTGCTCAAAGAACATTTATCCCATTTAAAGAAATTAGATCAAGCAGAAATGATCCAAAATGGATGAATAATAGGCTCAAATATCTTTTAGGGCATAAGAAAGGAATTTATAGGCGTATCAAAAGAGGCGAGAGGCACTTTATGAATCAGTATATTGACATTAAGAGGGACGTTAAAAAGGGGATAAGAAAAGCTAAACGAGACTATGAAATTAAAGTTGCTAGGGATTCGAAAACTAACCCAAAAAGTTTTTTCCAGGTGTATAGAACAAAAGTTAGAGATAAGATAGGTCCCCTTAAAAATAACTATGGACATCTTACTGACAAAGAGAACGAAATGTGCTCAATATTAAATAATTATTTTCTCTCGGTTTTTACACAGGAAGACACAACAATATCCCAGTAATTAATTTTTATAGTGGGCCTGAAGAAGATAAATTATGTAACATCACAGTCACTAGTGAAATGGTTATGAAACAAATAGATCGACTGAAGCAAAATAAGTCGCCGGGACCTGATGAGCTTTTTTCAAGGGCTCTTAAGGAATGCAAAATGGAACTCTGTAAACCATTAACTAATATTTTTAATTTATCTCTTCAAACAGGTGTAGTGTCTGATATGTGGAAGTTGGCTAATGTAATTCCTATTTTTAAATCAGGGGATAATTCATTACCGTCAAATTACCGCCCAATAAGCCTGACCTCAATTTTAGGCAAATTGCTAGAGTCGATTACAGCTGAGATTATAAGAAGCCATCTGGATAAGCATAATCTGATTAATGATACTCAGCATGGATTCACGAGAGGCCGTTCTTGTCTAACTAATTTATTAACTTTCTTCAGTAAAGCTTTTGAGGCTGTTGATCACGATAAAGAATTTGATATTATTTACTTAGATTTTAGTAAGGCATTTGATAGAGTTCCCCACCAAAGACTGTTCAAGAAAGTGGCAGCACATGGCATTCAGGGAAAAGTGCTGTCATGGATCGAGTCATGGCTCACTAATAGGAAGCAGAGAGTATGCTTAAATGGGGTTAAATCCAAGTGGGGATCTGGAGCAAGTGGCATACCACAGGGATCAGTCTTAGGCCTGTTGTTGTTTATAATATATATCAATGACCTTGATGAGGGTATTACTAGTGATATGAGCAAATTTGCCGATGACACAAAGATAGGTAGGATAATTGATTCAAACGTAGATGTTAGGGAACTTCAGGAGGATTTAGACAATGCTCTTGGTCAGAAAAGTGGCAGATGCAGTTCAGTGTAGATAAATGCAAGGTTCTGAAGCTTGGGAGTGTCCATAACCCTAGCGCTTATAAGTTAAATAATGTAGAACTTAGCCATACAGATTGCAAAAAGGACTTGGGGGTTATGGTGAGCAGCAACCTCAAACCAAGACAGCAGTGCCTAAGCGTACGTAATAAAGCAAATAGATTATTGGGATTTATATCAAGAAGTGTAAGCAACAGAAGTCCAGAGGTTATACTGCAGCTTTATACATCATTAGTAAGGCCTCACTTAGATTATGCAGCTCAGTTCTGGTCTCCATATTACAGAATGGACATAAATTCGTTAGAAAACATTCAGCATAGAATGACTAAATTAATACATAGCATTAGAAATCTTCCTTATGAAGAAAGATTGAAGACTCTTAAATTACATTCACTTGTTAGACGAAGAATGAGGGGAGACATGATCGAAGTGTATAAGTGGAAGATGGGTATTAATAAAGGGGATGTTAATAAGGTCTTGAGGATATCTTTCCAAGAGAGAACCTGCAGTAATAGATTTAAATTAGACAAGTTTAGATTTAGAAAGGACATAGGAAAGTATTGGTTTGGAAATAGGGTAGTTGATGAGTGGAACAGTCTACCTAGTTGGGTTATTGAGGCTAGGACTTTGGGTAGTTTCAAATTTAGGTTGGATAAATATATGAGTGAGAGGGGTTGGATTTGAGTGGGACTTGCAAATGAGTGGATAGTTATCAGAGCCTATTTCTTGGGTAGCATTGAAAATTAGATTGGGCAAATGTTTTGTTAGTGGGATGGATTGTAAAGTATGGGCCAACAGGCCTGCTGCAGTGATCCTCCTTTCTTATGTTCTTATAAATACTGATGTTGATTAAGGACGAAATTATTTTTTCTTGTAATAGTGACAGAATATACAGTCGGGCCCCACTTATACAGCAGGTTAGGTTCTGGACTACTACTGAAAAGCAGACCACCGGAAAGCAGAATGCCGTTTTTTCCACCTATGAATGCATATAAATGCCAGATAATAAGTTTACACTAACATATATTAAGTTAGCAATAGAACTAGGCATTAATAACAATAAAATGTAAAATACACACCGAACACTCGTTACTTACCTTAAAATATTGAGAGGTGAGTAGTATTTATTGTAAGAAGCCAGGTGTAGTATGTATGGTAGCCCTCCTGGCTAACACATCCACACGTAATATACCACGACATTTAAAGCGCCCTAGAGCAATAAAATGCATATATGTACAGTACACTTATTACTTACCTTTAAAATATTTGTAGTCTTAATGTTCTTAATGTAGGGTGAGAGGTGAATAGTATTTATTTGTAGAAAGTCAAGTGTGGGTGGTATGGTAGCCCACCTGGCCACCTCACCTACTATGACATTTAAAGTGCCCCTGAGCAATAAAATGCATGTACAGTACACTCATTACTTACCTTAAAATATTTGTAGTCTTAATGTAGGGTGAGAGGTGAGTAAACAAGATAAAAATGAATAAACGAGAGAGAGAGAGAGAGAGAGAGAGAGAGAGAGACAGACAGAGAGAGAGACAGACAGAGAGAGAGACAGACAGAGAGAGAGACAGACAGAGAGAGAGACAGACAGAGAGAGAGACAGACAGAGAGAGAGACAGACAGAGAGAGAGAGAGAGAGAGAGACAGACACAGACACACACACACACACACACACACACACACACACACACACACACACACACACACACACACACACACACACACACACACACACACACACACACACACACACTAACCTAACCTAACCTAACACATTAGCTCATAACTCCCCCCACCACACACACATTTTTACGATAAGCTGAAGCAGCTAGAACATCCCAACAGGATAAAAACAAAATGGGCTCTCAGAAGGGAGGACGTAAAGGCAAGGGAACTGATGATGGCTGGTCGGAAAAGGAAGAATGGGTAGAAAGGCTCAAGAACAAAATGGAACAACAATGGGAAAAGAGGTTAAACGAGCTTTGCAATAACATGCTAGAGCAAATATCTGCAGAGAGCAAGAAGTGGGAATCACAAGCTGTGGTAGCTAAGGCAAAGATACAGAGATTGGAGGAAGAAATGGATGTGCTGAAGCAGGATCTAAAGATGAGGTCCGAAAGGAGCAAGATGACTGAAATGGGAACATCAGCAGGCAGCAAGGGGACTGAAGGAGGGGATGAATCTAAGCAGTCTTTTGCAGCAGTAATATAAGGCCATCATGGTGTCTGGGAGATGATTAGGGAATCAGCAAAGGAGATGCTTAAATCAGATCCAGAGATAGAGGGAAAAGAAATGGGAAGAGGAGAGGGAGAGCTCAATAATTATTCATGGGCTTCAGGAGGCTGAAGGGCAGACCTATGATGAAAGAAAGCATTGGGAGAAAACAGAGATTAAGAACATCATTGCAATAACAGGAGAGAGGGACATGTCTCAGGTAGAAAATTTTCACAGACTTGGGGGGGTATTCGAGGGAAAAAAATTGACCAATCAGATTGACATTCAAGACAGATGTGGTAAGGAACAGGATACTACAACAGAAACCACTGTTAAAGGACTCTCCAGATTATCAAAAAGTGTTCCTAAATCGAGACAGAACACGAAAGGAAAGGGAACAACTGAAAATGAGAGCAAGACAGAACCAATGGAAGGAAAGAGAGACAGGACAGGCAACGACAGACAGGAAAACTCAGCCTTTGGGGGAACATCAAACACAAATGCTTACCGAAACCTCTCAACCCCTGCCACCACATATCAACCAAACACAGTAAACAGAAACGAACCTCGCTCCATAGCCACCACCCCCCCCAAGCACTAATTCCACAATCACAGCAGCCTCCCATAATATTGTGCACTGCCTCCCACCCTCCCAGCCTGTACCTTCCTTTTCCATCTCCCAAAATACAGTAATGGAAAGGAAGCTAAAGGTGTGGTACACCAATGCAGATGGAATAACAAATAAGAGTGGCAAGAATGCATCATTGATGCATCACCTGACATCATAGCACTAACAGAGACAAAACTTACAGGGATGATAACAGATGTAATTTTTCCACCTGGATATCAGATTATGAGGCAAGACAGAGAGAACAGAGGAGGGGGAGGAGACTTCATTGTAGGAACACTTCAGACTGGTGGTCCAAAGGTGGTGATAGTAGTGATGTATAACCCACCACTTAGCAGCAGGAGAACAAGAGAAGAGTATGATGTGCACAAAAGGGCAATGGTGGATACACTAGCCCGGAGGGCTCATATGGGTAGGACAAAATTGCTTATAATGGGGGATTTCAATCATAAAGAGATTGACTGGGAAAACCTAGAGCCACATGGGGGACCAGAAACATGGAGGGCTAAGATGTTGGAGACTATATTGGAGAACTTCATGCATCAACATGTTAGGGATACAACCAGAGAGAGAGGAGAGGATGTTGCAGCAAGGCTGGATCTCATATTCACCTTGAATAGTTCAGACATAAGGGATATCGCCCACGAAAGACCCCTTGGCACTAGTGATCATGATGTCCTGAGTTTTGAATATCTTGTCGAGTTAAAAGTGGAGAATGCAGCAGCATGAGAACAAAGAGAGAAACCAAACTTCAAAAAAAGGGGACTACATAGGAATGAGAAGTTTCCTGCATGAAGTGCAGTAGGAAAGAGAACTAGATGGAAAGACAGTAAATGAAATGATGGAAATAGTAACCACTAAGTGCAGGGAGGCAGAGGAAAGGTTCATACCAAAGGGCAACAGAAAAAATGGTAAGACCAGAGTGAGCCCATGGTTTAATTGGAGGTGTAAAGAGGCCAAAGACAAGTGTGCAAGAGCATGGAAAAGGTATAGAAGGCAAAGGACTCAAGAAAACAAGGAGCTGAGCAGAACCAGAAACGAATATGCAAGGATAAGGAGAGAGGCCCAGAGGCAATACGAGAACGACATAGCATCAAAAGCCAAATCTGAACCAAAGTTGCTATACAGTCACATTAGGAGAAAAAAAACAGTCAAGGACCAGGTAATCAGGCTGAGGAAAGGAGGAGGGGGAGCTCACGAAGAGTGACCAAGAAGTATGTGATGAATTAAACAAAAGATTTAGAGAAGTATTCACAATAGAGTCAGGAATGCTTCCAGCAAACTGTGGAGGTAGGGTGCACCAGCAGGCGCTGGACACAATACACATAACCAAGGTAGAGGCAAAGAAACTGCTAGACGAACTCGATACCTCAGAGGCAGTGGGCCCAGATAACATATCTCCATGGATACTGAGAGAGGGAGCAGAGGATCTGTGTGTGCCATTAGCAGCAATCTTCAGTAAATCTATCGAAACAGGGCAGTTGCCTGAGGCATGGAAGACAGCACATGTAGTTCCAATTTTTAAGAAAGGGGACAGACAGGCAGCATTAAACTACAGACCAGTATAGTATGTAAAGTCATGGAAAAGATTATCAGGAGAAAAGTAGTGGAACACATTGAAAAGATTGGGCTCATACATGACAGTCAGCACGGCTTCAGAGATGGGAAATCCTGTGTCACAAATTTACTTGAGTTCTACGATAAGGTAACAGAAGTAAGACAGGAGAGAGAGGGATGGGTAGATTGCATCTTTTTAGATTGCAAGAAGGCTTTTGACACAGTACCACACAAGAGACTGGTGCAAAAATTAGAGGAGCAGGCAGGAATAATGGGGAAAGTACTGCAATGGATCAGGGAATACCTGACAGGAAGGAAACAATGTGTGTTGGTTCGTGTGTCGGAGTGGGCGAATGTGTTGAGTGGGGTTCCACAAGGTTCAGTCCTAGGCCCGGTGCTGTTTCTTGTATACGTGAATGACATGGTGGAAGGAATAGATTCAGAAGTGTCACTGTTCACTGATGATGTGAAACTGATGAGGAGAATACAAGTGGGCGAGGATCAGTTAAGATTACAAGGGGATCTGGACAAACTACAAGTATGGTCCGACAAATGGCTCCTGGAGTTTAACCCCAGTAAGTGTAAGGTCATGAAGATTGGGGAAGGACACAGAAGACCGCAGACAGAGTACAGGTTAGGAAACCAACAGCTGCAAACGTTAGTTAAAGAAAAGGATCTTGGGGTAAGCATTATAACGAACATGTCCCCTGAGGCACACATCAAACAAATAACTGCTGTAGCATATGGGAGATTGGCATTTAGACATCTGAGTAAGGAGTCATTCACGACATTGTATACAGTGTACGTAAGGCCTATACTGGAATATGCAGCGCCAGTATGGAACCCTCATTTAGTCAAACACGTCACAAAATTGGAGAAAGTGCAAAAATTTGCAACACGATTAGCCCCGGAACTGAGGGGTATGTCTTATGAGGAGAGGTTAAGGGAACTCAACCTGATGACACTAGAGGATAGGAGGGATAGAGGGGACATGATAACAACGTATAAAATACTAAGAGGCATTGACAAGGTGGACAAGGATCGAATGTTTCAGAGATGGGATACAAAAACAAGGGGACACAATTGGAAACTGAAAACCCAGATGAATCATAGGGATGTTAGGAAGTATTTCTTTAGTCTTAGAGTTGTCAGGAACTGGAATAATCTGGAGAGTGAAGTAGTGGAAGCAAGTTCCATGAATAGCTTTAAGAAGAGGTATGACAAATATCATGGAGCAGGGAGAGAGTGAATTAGTATCGACCAGTGAAGAGGCGGGGTTAGGAGCTATGACTCGACCCCTGCAACCACATATAGGTGAGTATACTCACTCACACACACACACACACACACACACACACACACACACACACACACACACACACACACACACACACACACACACACACACACACACACACATACACACATACATACACACACACATACATACACACACACATACATACACACACACACATACACACACATACACACACACACACACATACACACATACACACATACACACACACACATACACACACACACACACACACACACACACACACACACACACACACACACACACACACACATACACACACACACACATACACACACACACACACACACACACACACACACAGACACACACACACACACACACACACACACACACACACACACACACACACACTCACACTCACACTCACACTCTCTCTCTCTCACTCTCTCACTCTCTCACTCTCTCACTCTCACTCTCTCCCTCTCTCCCTCTCTCCCTCTCTCCCTCTCTCCCTCACTCCCTCACTCCCTCACTCCCTCACTCCCTCCCTCACTCCCTCACTCCCTCACTCCCTCACTCCCTCCCTCCCTCCCTCCCTCCCTCCCTCCCTCCCTCCCTCCCTCTCTCCCTCTCTCACTCTCTCTCACTCTCTCACTCACACACACACACGCAAAGTATATAGACAGACGAATGTGTCTGGGTATGGTTCATACACATTCATTTCCATGTCTGTGAAGCTTATACCCTAATACAAACACCTTACATTGTGTACAAGTTGTCTCCACATTGGTACAGGTCTCCCTCCACATTTGCGAGGGTTAGGGGATCAAGAACCTTGCGAATGTTGAAAAACTGCGAATATTTGGTGCACAAATATATTGTAGGGAAATATAATAATAGCATTTACTTAGCCTAACAATACTGCTGCCTTAACCTGTTGAACCATGAACAATCATAAAATACATGAAAACATCGTAAAATATTGTACTAGTGCCAGCCCTGTGGTAAAGAAGGTAAGAAAGACTATAGAATTCAAGAAAGAACTCGTAGCAGAGTACCAAAGTGGAGGAGGAAGAGAGAGGGGAGAATGTGCCTTCTTCAGTGATTCAGTGATTCTACGATATGTACAATACTAAAACAGCATGAGTCGATAAAGGCTATAGTGCCAGCCAGTGATAAAGTGTAGCCTTAACAGTGTAGCAAGTAAGTTAAGTGATTAATCAAAAGAAAAAGGACAGCACGAACCTAACTCCTCCAATGTTGTTGGAGTTATATAGGGCGACTGACAACACCGCCGCCTCTGCTGCTGCCTTCACTACCATGTATAGCTTATGCTCTCAATGGCCCTTATACACCCAACAACAACACAGCAACACTCGTGACATACTTAATGACATATTTTATTCATTCTAGAGTATATGCCTTGTTTCTATGTTATTAATATTGTTCATTATGTCATATTAGATGACCTGTGATAGATAAATAAGCCGTAGAGCTGATATTAGTGTCACATTGAAGGGCTATCTTGTCCTATCCCCAAACAAACTGCCACCGTCACAATTCCTAACATACGTAATGACATATTTTAAATATGATTGGGTGGCTGAGCATTCGCGAATGTTTGAAGCCTGCGGAAGTGGAACTCACAAATGTGGAGGGAGACCTGTAGAATAAATAAAGAGCAACACTCCCATTCTCATGTAACACACCATTTTTAGAAGGAATGATGCTCTGAGTGAAGGCATATGAAAGGAATAATTTTCTACAGTTAACCCCAGTAATACTGTTGTGTATACATTGTTTTTGGTGTTGAACTAGAGAAAGAGTTCTTCTTTCCGACACTTCGACAAGACAACCGGAAAAAAATTTATATTTGTTAATATATTCTACTGTGAGTGTATTTATCATGTTTATATGTTATATAGTGTGTTTATTATATAATTTTGAAAAAAATATCGTAGATGGATTAGTCAGAATGTCTATATTAATGTAATATACTACATTTAATGCACTTCAGAGTGATTATTATTGTGTGTTATTGTTATTATCATTATTAATATGGCGTCTTCAAGACTAATAAGACTCTTAGTGATTTTGACATGTACCTGCATGCCAGCACTGTGTGTAAGTTTATTTAGGTACAGGTACACATAAGTATAATTATCAGAGCATATATAAAATATGAAATAACTTTAAAACACTTGAAATTTTGGAAAGTTTCCAGACATAATGGAGAGTCGTGCTCATGGAGAATGTAAACAAACCAGGTGGTCTGCGGACCGTATTAGAAAGTCAGGTGCGGGGAACCATAAAGAGAGTTTTGGTCATATAATCTGAAATGTCCATATTAGCAGAACGCCATAAAGTGGGGCCCTACTGTACTAGATAAGGAAGGCACATGGGATGCAGCAGGCTCTGCACCCAGTGCTAAAAGAATGAAATAGTTTTATGGTTATATTTTATGTACTCATTTGTCTCATTCAAACTCTGATAATAGTAACACTCAACCAGAAATGTAAAGTTTTGGCAGTATTTATAGTACAGTAACAGGTTAATTTAGTTTAGGTTGGTTAGTTACATACATATAATCTGTTTATTTTTTAACATGCTGGCTGTCTCCCACCAAGGCAGGGTAATCCAAAAAAGAAACAGTTACCATCATTCACACTATCACTCTTGCCAGAGGCATGCAGATACGACAGTTTAGATGCCCCTCCAAACAGCAAATATCCGAAACCCCCCCTCCTTTAGAGTGTCGGCACTGTACTTCCCACCTCCAGGACTCAAGTCTAACTGGTTTCCCTGAATCTCTTCACAAAATGTTACCTTGCTTATCTGATGCAAAAAAAAAAAAAAAAAAAAAAATTAAATGCAAAGCCATCACATTGAAATTTATCATATTTGTCTTACATTTCAAAGAATCAAGGAAACTGAAACCTAAATACAGTACTATTTTAAATGCAGATCCTTATCAATCGGTTTGCCTTATCCAACGAAATAAAGTAGATAATATATAGTTAAATTTCAGACATTTGGTTTTGGAGGGTCATTATATATATGTATGTACTCGCCTAATTGTGGTTGCAGGGGACGAGACTCAGCTCCTGGCCCTGCCTCTTCACCGAGTGCTACTAGGTCCTCTCTCTCCCTGCTCCATGAGCTTTAACATACCTCATCTTAAAGCTGTGTGGTTCCTGCCTCCACTACCTCACTTGCTAGGCTATTCCACTTCCTGACTACTCTATGACTGAAGAAATACTTCCTAACATCCCATTGACTCATCTGGGCCTTCAACTTCCAGTTGTGACCACTTGTTTCTGTGTCCCCTCTCTGGAACATCCTGTCTCTGTCCACCTTGTCTAGTCCATGCAGTATTTTGTATGTTGCTATCATGTCTCCCCTAACCCTCCTGTCCTCCAGTGTCGTCAGGCCGATTTCCCTTAACCTTTCTTCATAGAACATTCCCCTTAGCTCTGGAACTAACCTTGTCGCAAACCTTTGTACTTTCTCTAATTTCTTGACGTGCTTGATGAAGTGTGGGTTCCAAACAGGTGCTGCATACTCCAGTATGGTCCTGATGTACGCGATGTACAGTGTCTTGAATGATTCCTTACTAAGGTATCGGAACACTGTTCTCAGGTTTGCCAGGCGCCCATATGCTGCAGCAGTTATCTGGTTGATGTGTGCTTCCAGAGACGTGCTCGGTGTTATACTCACCCCAAGATCTTTCTCCTTGAGCTAGGTTTGCAGTCTTTGGCCACCTAGCCTATACTCCGTCTGCGGTCTCCTGTGCCCTTCCCCAATCTTCATGACTTTGCGTTTGGCAGGGTTAAATTCGAGAAGCCAGTTGCTGGACCAGATGTCCAGTCTGTCCAGGTCTCTTTGAAATCCTACCTGATCCTCATCTGATTTAATTCTCCTCATTAACTTCACATTATCTGCAAACAGGGACACTTCTGAGTCTAACCCTTCCATCATGTCATTCACATATACCAAAAATGTGCTAGCACTGGTCCTAGGACCAACCCCTGTGGGACCCCGCTTGTCACAGGTGCCCACTGTGATACCTCATCACGTGTGTGTGTGTGTGTGTGTGTGTGTGTGTGTACTCACCTAGTTGAGGTTGCGGGGGTCGAGTCCGAGCTCCTGGCCCCGCAGTCCGAGCTCCTGGCCCCTGTGTGTGTGTGTGTGTGTGTGTGTTAGTATTTCAACACGTCGGCTGCTTCCCACTGAGGGAGGGTAACCCAAAAAGAAAAATTTTCATCATTCAACCCTTTCATCATCACTCATACATAATCACTGTCTTTGCAGAGGCGCTCAGATATGACAGTTTAGACATCCCTTCAAACTGCCAATATCCTAAACCCTTCCTTTAAAGTGCAGGCATTGTACTTCCCATTTCCAGCACTCAAGTATGGATAACCAGTTTCCCTGAATCCCTTCACAAAATATTACCCTGCTCACATTCCTACAGCTCGTCAGGTCCCAAAAACCACTTGTCTCCATTCACTCCTATCAAACACGCTCATGCACGCTTGCTGGAAGTCCAAGCCCCTCACCCACAAAATCTCCTTTACCACCTCCCTCTAACCTTTTCAGGGATGACCCTATCCTGCCTTCCTTCCCCAGTGAATTTATATGCTCTGCAAGTCATTCTACTTTGTTCCATTATCTCTAAATGACCAAACCACCTCAACAGCCCCTCTTCAACCTTTTGATTAATACTTTTAGTAACTCTACACCTCCTCCTAATTTCCACACTACGAATTCTCTGCATAATATTTACACCACACATTGCCCTTAGACAGAAGATCTCTACTGCCTCCAGCCGCTTTCTCGCTGCAGCATTTACAGCCGATGCTTCACACCCATATAAGGGTGTTGGTACCACTATACTTTCGTACATTTCCTTCTTTGCCTCCATGGATAATGTTCATTGTCTCCACAGATACCTCAACAATGCACCACTCAAGTTTTTTCCTTCATCAATTCTATGATTTACCTCATCCTTCATAAACCCATCCACTGACAAGTTGACTCCCAAATATCTATAAACATTCACTTATTCCATATTCCCTCCCTGCAATATAATATCCAGTTTTTCTTTATCTAAACCATTTGCTCACCTCCTTTTCTTACTCTTATATAAGGTGGAGGGAGTAGTAGGTGAATTTGGGGTGCCAGGGGTAAATGAAAATGGGGAGCCTTTAATTGAACTGTGTAGAAAGAGGTTTGGAAATAAGTAATAGGTATTTTATGAAAAAGTGGATAAATAAATATACAAGGAATGATATAGCACATAATGAAAGTAGTTTGTTAGATTATGTATTGGTGGATAAAAGGTTGATTGGTAGGCTTCAGGATGTACAGGTTTATATAGGGGCAACAAATATATCGAATCATTATTTAGTTGTAGCTACAGTTAGAGCAAGAGGTAGATGGGACAAGAGGAAAATGGCAACAAGAAGTAAGAGGGAGGTGAAAGTGTATAAACTAAGGGAGGAGGAAGTTCGGGTGAGATGTAAGCACCTATTGGCAGAAAGGTGGGCTGGTGCAAGTATGAGTAGTGGGAGGGTTGAAGAGGGTTGGAATAGTTTTAAAAATGCAGTATTAGAATGTGGGGCAGAAGTTTGTGGTTATAGGAGGGTGGGTGCAGGAGGAAAGAGGAGTGATTGGTGGAATGAAGAAGTATGAAGGGTGTGATAAAAGAGAAAAAGGTAGCTTATGAGAGATTTTTACAAAGAAGTGTTATAAGAAGAGTAGAGTACAGGAAGGCCCCGCTTTACGGCGTTTCACTTTACGGCATTCCGCTAATACGGTCATTTCAAATTATGACCAAAACTTGCTATACGGCTCCCCCCACCTGACTTTCTAATACGGTCACTGCGCCCCACCTTGTTTGTTTACATTCTTCGTGAGCTCAGTAAGCACTAAGTCTCTCCATTTTGTCTGGAAACTCCAAAATTTCAAATGTTTTTAAAAGTTATTTCATATTTTATATATACTCTGATAATTATACTTATGTATACCTGTACTTAAATAAACTTACATACTGTGATGGCATGCAGGTACACATTAAAATCAGTAAGAGTGTCTTATGTCTCCAGACGTCATATTAGTAATGATAAATAATAATAATAATCATCGAGTCTCATTTAAATGTCACATATTACGTTAAATACGCATTTTCATTAATCCATCTATGATATTTTTTTCAAAATTATATAATAAACACGATACATAACATAAAAAGATGATAAATACACCCTACAATAGAATAAATAAACATAAGTATGAGATGTGGTAGCCAGATAACTTGTACAAGTGATGCCAAGAATAACATTTTCTCTAATTTAACATAAGAGAAAATGTGTTACTGGGGGTAACTGTAGAAAATTATTCCTTTCGTATGTATGTAAGTAAGTTTATTCAGGTATACACAAATACAGTTACATAGATTATCATACATAACAACATATGTGTAGAGAACCTAGGATAACCCAAAAAAGTCAGAGTGACTTATTTCCATTGCCTTCACTCAGAGCATCATTTCTTCTCAAAATGAAGTTACATGAGAATGGGAGTGTTCTTCTTTATTTATTCTACCGTATCAATGTAGAGACAACCTGTACACAATGTAACTTGTACACAAACCAGACGTGTACACTTCGTTTACGAAACTTACCTTCGCCTGGTTTGTTTACATAACCCTGCGCCTGTCCTCTCTCATGCACTCATTCTTTCTCTCTCTCATTTATTCGTTTTATCTCATTTACGTACTCCTGACCCTACATTAAGACTACAAATATTTTAAGGTAAGTAATGAGTGAACTGTATATACATTTTATCGCTCTGGGATGCTTAAATGTAATAGAATATTATGTGTAGGTGGGTTGGCCTGGTATGGTAGCCCGGCTGACTACCATACATACCACACTTGATTTTTTACAATAAATACTACTCATCTCACCCTATATTTTAAGGTAAGTAATGAGTGAACTGTATATACATTTTATCGCTCTGGGATGCTTAAATATCATAGAATTGTATGTGTGGGTGGGGTGGCCTGGTATGGTAGCCTGGCTGACTACCATACATACCACACTTGATTTCTTACAATAAATACTACTTGTCTCACCCTAGATTAAGACTATAAATATTTTAAGGTAAGTAATGAGTGCACTATGTGTGTATTGTACTTTTTTATTGTTTTTTGATGCCTGGTTCTATTGCTAACTTAATATATGTTAGTGTAAACTTGTTATCTAGTGTTTGTATGCATTTGTAAGTGGAAAAAAAGGGTGTTCCACTTGATGGCGGTTTCCACTTTACGGCGGTAGCCTGGAACCTAACCAGCCGTATAAGTGGGGCCTTCCTGTATATGGAGAGTAAAAGAAAGGTGAAGAGAGTGGGAGAGGCATTGTCAAAAAATTTAGCTAATGTGTTAATGTTGCAGTTTAAAAACTGTAGTGTAAAGCACCCTTCTGGCAAGACAGTGATGGAGTGAATGATGGTGAAAGTTTTTCTTTTTCGGGCCACCCTGCCTTGGTGGGAATCGGCCAGTGTGATAATAAAATAATAAAAAAAAATTTTAAAGTGAGATAAACAAGTTAAGAAAGCCTAGGGAATGCATGGATTTGTCAGTTAAAAACAGAGAAATTAGTTGATGGGGAACTGGAAGTATTGGGTAGATGGCGGGAATATTTTGAGTAACTTTTAAATGTCGATAAAGAAAGGGAGGCGGTAATTTCATGCATAGGCTAGGGAGGTATAACATCTTTTATGAGTGAAGAAGAGCAGGATGTGAGTGTGGGGAAGGTGCACGAGGCATTGCTGAGAGTGAAAGAATGAAAGAGGGTAAAGCAGCTGGAACTGATGGGATCATGACAAATGTTAAAAGTAGGGGAGGATATAGTGTTAAAGTGGTTGGTGTTTTTGTTTAATATAAATGTATGAAAGAGGGGAAAGTACCTAGGGATTAGCAGAGAGCATGCATAGTTCCTTTATATAAAGGGAAGGGGACAAAAGAGATAGTAAAAATTATGGGGGAATAAGTTTACTGAGTATACCAGGTAAAGTGCATGGTAGGGTTATTATTGAAAGAATTGGAGGTAAGACAGAGAGTAGGATTGCAGATGAGCATGGAGGCTTTAGAGTAGGTAGGGGATGTCTAGATCAAGTGTTTAAGGGAAGTTTTCATTGCATTTATTGATTTAGAAAAGGCATATGATAAAATGGATAGGGGAGCAATGTAGCAGGTGTTGCAAATACTATATGGAATAGGTAATAAGCTACTAAATGCTGTAAAGAGTGGAACAGAATTCTTCCTCTGTAAGCCATGCGTGTCGTAAGAGGTGACTAAAATACTGGGAGCCATGGGCTACTAACCCCTTCTCCTGTATATATTACTAAATTTATAAAAAAGAAACTTTCGTTTTTCTTTTTAGGGCACCCTGCCTCGGTGGGTTACAGCCGGTTTGTTAAAAAAGTAAAAATACATGTTGAATCCTTCTTCATTCTGCTCAAAGGGCCTTGGTGCAAGTCCAAAATATACAGCATTCATTATATCTTGTTTTGTTTCCCAGTGGGTTTGTGGAAAATAACATCCATAGAAAATGCTGTGTGAATGTGAAGAAAATGTAGTGAAGCACCAAATGGTTCAGCAAAGTACATGTAGCCAAAATTCTGATGTCAGGACACTGTCTTCATGACTGCTTCCATGGATGACAAGCCAATCAGTCTAATACATACTCTTGTGTTATTATGCAATTGTTAGGTACATACTCTTATTATAATGGATTGAAGCTAACTTACATTTTCATATTACAGGTGGACATTCTCTAGAACATCTGATTTGTGCCATTTCCTATCCCCAAGATTCAGCTCACAACAGTCGACTAACATCCAGGTACCTGTTTACTACTCAGTAAACAGGAGCATGGGGTGTAAGAAGACTTGCCCATAATTTACTAAATTTTACATATAATATTAGTTGAATTCAAAGAATAAAATTTATTTGATTTTACTTGGATAAAATACAGTACTATTTTAAAATATATAACCTATGTTCTATGACTATTTCAGCCAAATTACACTGCAATTATCAATACTTGCAACCTCTGGCGAAACTTTGATGATATTCAAGATTCTTGGGAATCTGTCCAGCGGATCATTGATTATTATGGCGACAACCAGGACGACATTGTTCCTAATGCTGGTCCTGGACACTGGAATGATCCTGACATGGTAATATTGGTATATATTTCTTGTTAAAAATTTGCAAATGTGATAAAGTATATTAGTCAAGCATGTTGAACAATTTAACTTTGGAGTGGTAAGAAAGAAAAGTTTTTGCAGTCTTAAAATGATATACTGCAGGTAGAGTATGGCATGTGTAGGAAAATAAATTAAATAAGTAGCAAGGGGGATGTAAAAGGAGGGAAAATTTGAGAATGGATGAGTATCAACAAATATTTACTGAGAATAAAATATCTAATCAAAATCAAAATTTTATTTCTCTGATAAGGTTGCAATGTGTATTTGCATTTCATCATAATTTGATTGGTACAAAGAAAACCACTTATCATGCCAAGGCATTTCGGGCAGACTTAACCTAATACTTAAAGACTACTTAAGTCTAAACAGGTGAAGAGTGGTAGATTACAAATATTCAGTATTTTACTCTATTATTAATATGAGGTTGTACAGTTAATGATACAAACATACATTTTTAAGTTTGTAATAATGGCTTAATAGTTAATGGGTAATAGAATATTAGGGAGAGTTGCTTTAAGTTTGGTTAGAGTTGAGCATAGTGTGGGAATGGTTGTTATTTAGAGTTGAGATGATTTTTGAGTTTAGTCCTAAATTGATTTGTGGGCACGGGACCTCTTGTTGTTTCAGGCAGAGAGTTCCAGATCTTTGGGCTCTTTATGTACATCGCATTTTTGCATAGTGTGAGATGGACACGAGGGATGTCAGTGTTTTGTGCCTTGTATTATACCTGTGTGTTCTGTTAAAGCTGTCTAGGAAAAGTTTGAGTGGAAGGTTGATATTGGAGTTTAATGTTCTGTATATATAGTAGGCACAGTAATAAGTGTGTATATTTTGTATTTAAGTAAGTTCAAGCTTTTGAAGAGTGGTGCAGTGTGTTGTCCGGCGCAGGAGTTTGTGATCATCCACACCACCGCTTTTTGTTAGGTTATTAACCCTTTCACTGTCGGTCCCGTAATACATGTATTACTGCTTGCAAACCAGTGTTGGTCCCATAATACTACACCAAAATTCTAGCAGCTTCAGATCTGGTGGGAGAAAGCTGGTAAGCCTATATGTGAGAGAGTGTGTTTGTGTGCTCAGCGTGTGCAGTATGAAAAAATCTGGGAGGCCGCAGTGCATTATAGGAGTGCCAATTCAGTACGTCTTGTTTACCATGCCTAGCGGTAAGTAAGGAATACCTTACTCCTTGGCAAATTTGGAACTTTTCCCAAATGATAGTTCTAACACAGATGGAAGTGTCTGTGAAGATAAATTTCATGGTTTTGAGGAGTTTGCGACAGAAAGCAATGCCCAGGATACTGGATACTGATAGTGAAAAGGGAAGGAAGCGTGGGTGGTGGGGAAGACAACGTGAGTGGTGGGGAAGGCAGTGTGGATGGTAGGAAAGATGGTGTGGGTGGGGAAGACAGATTGGGTGGTTCGGAAGACGACATGTAAGTAAGTTTATTTAGGTATACGCAAATACAGTTACATAGATTATCATACATAGCAACATGTGTAGAGAACCGAGGATAACCCCAAAATTCAGACAGTGACTTATTTCCAACGTAGTTGGTGGGGAAGATGGTGTGGGTGTGGGGAAGATAGTGTGTGTGGGTAAGGCAGTGTGGGTGGTGGGGAAGGCAGCATGGGTGGTGGGGAAGACAGCATGGGTGGTGGGGAAGACAGCATGGGTGGTGGGGAAAGCAGAGTGGGTGGTGGGGAAGGCAGCATGGGTAGTGGGGAAGGCAGCATGGGTGGTGGGGAAGGCAGCATGGATGGTGGGGAAGACAGCATGGGTAGTTGGGAAGATGGCGTGTAAGTAAGTTTATTCAGGTATCCACGAATACAGTTACAAAGATTATCATACATAGCAGCATCTGTAGAGAACCTAGGATAACCCTAAAAAGTCAGTGACTTACTTCCAGTGTGGGTGTGGGGAAGGCAGCGTGGGTTTATGTAAACAAGGTGTGTAAAAAATATACAGTGGACCCTTCCTTTTCGTCTTAATTTGTTCCAGAGAGTCTGATGAAATGTGAAATTGACTAAAACTGAAACCATTTTCCCCATGAGAAATAATGTAAATCCAATTAATCAGTTTCAGACATCCAAAAGTATAAACAAAAAATACATTTTATAGAGAAGAACTATATTCTGTGACTTATTTATCTCTCATAATTCTTCTAATATGACATAATAAACAATATTAATAACATAGAAACATGATACATGTATATACTCTAGAATGAATAAAATATGTCATTATGTATGTGAGGAGTAAGTGGTGATGGTGTTGTTGGGTTTATAAGGGCCACTGAGAGAAGCCATACATATTAGTGGTAGTGGAGGCGGCAGCAGAAGCCACCAACACTATTCACAAAAACAATGTACGTAATTTATAAATAGGAAATATTTACACTATAAATAAGAAATATTTACACTTACTGTACCTTCGAGATGCTGGCATTGGTTTAGGGTGGTGGAAGATAGGCAGGGCGGCATATGTTTGTCAGTGACCCTGTATACCTCCAGTAACATTAGAGGAGTCAGTTTCATGTCATCCTTTTTCTATCACTTAATCACTTAACTTACTTGCTACACTGTTAATGCTACACTTTATCGCTGGCTGGCGCTATAGCCTTTATCGACTCCTGATGCTTTAGTATCATACATATCGTAGAATAACTGAAGAAGGCACATTCTCCCCTCTCTCTTCCTCCTTCATTTTGGCACTTTGCTGCGAGTTTTTTCTTGAATTCTATTGTGTTTCTCAACTTTATCAGTGGGCTGGCACTAGCAGCTTTCTTTGGGCTCATGATGGCTTATTTAGAAGCCACACAGAATAAACAAGTGCAAAAAACAATGAATTATGTACATGTATTATGAAATGTTTCCTATAGCCTCACAGGCCATAGGAAACATAATTTTTTTTTAATGTTTCTGATTAATACATTAAATTCGCCATCTAACATCATTACGAAGTGGGAGGAGCTAAATGATAGACAGAGAGGTGAGCAGTAGCATTCAGTATCTGGCGAGTCATCATGGGTGTCGGATGTTAGCCGTGGCACTAATAAAATGTTGTGTAATTACGCTAATATTAGTAATAAAGGTTATCTATTACATTTATTCCAAATTGATATCAGAAACACGATAAATACCCTAGAACTGTAATAAAGATGCTAAAATGAACAATATATGCCATATGTGAGTGGGGTATGGGCAGAGCCCGCCACTCTGGGATAAGATCATGACCACAACACAAGACACAGATCTCTTTTTGATATACCTCGTGTCCATATCACACTGTAAAAACTCTATGCACATGAAGGGCCCCAAAATATGGAATTCATTACCAGAAAATATGAAAGTAACCCAGTCTGAAAATCAATTTAAGACTCTTCTCAAAAGCCACTTAATCACCCCAGACTAAATGCTAAATACTCGGTACACACATACTTATGTACTCCCACATCATAACTTCAACAATCACTTTGAACCTTTTATCTATTATTGACAGGTATATAATTGAATCATTGTTTTCACAAAAAGCATTTTAGAATACAGTGGAACCTCTACTTGCGAGTTTAATCCGTTCCATGACCTTGCTCACAACTGGATTTGCTTGTTTGCAGTCAATTTTCCTCATTTAAATTAATTGAAATTCAATTAATCCGTTCCAGTGGAATTCTGTACTTCAGTAATTTCGCTAATATCAACTCTACGGCTTATTTATCTATCTCACTTCATCTAATATGACATAATAAACAATATAAATAACATAGAAACCTGATATATACTCTAAAATTAATAAAATATGTCATTCATGTAGTGGTATGGGCGGTGTCGGCAGTGGACGAGAGTTTGTCTGGAGACTGGGCAAAATTCTTCATGAATAATTTCGCTAATATCATCTATATGGCTTATTTATATATCACAGTTCATCTAATATGACATAACAGAAAATACTATAAATAACACAGAAACACGATATATACTCTAGAATGAATAAAATATGTCATTATGTAACAGGTGGAGGCAGCCACAACTGCTCCCTCTTTGTTGTGGTAAACACTGCCATCTAGTGACGGCCTTTTGAAGCCATTTATTATTATTATTATATGTAGTACATTATTATTATATATCAGATTGGAGGGAGAGAGTATGGAGGAGGTGAATGTATTCAGATATTTGGGAGTGGACATGTCAGCGGATGGGTCTATGAAGGATGAGGTGAATCATAGAATTGATGAGGGAAAAAGGGTGAGTGGTGCACTTAGGAGTCTGTGGAGACAAAGAACTTTGTCCTTGGAGGCAAAGAGGGGAATGTATGAGAGTATAGTTTTACCAACACTCTTATATGGGTGTGAAGCATGGGTGATGAATGTTGCAGCGAGGAGAAGGCTGGAGGCAGTGGAGATGTCATGTCTGAGGGCAATGTGTGGTGTGAATATAATGCAAAGAATTCGTAGTTTGGAAGTTAGGAGGAGGTGCGGGATTACCAAAACTGTTGTCCAGAGGGCTGAGGAAGGGTTGTTGAGGTGGTTCGGACATGTAGAGAGAATGGAGCGAAAGAGAATGACTTCAAGAGTGTATCAGTCTGTAGTAGAAGGAAGGCGGGGTAGGGGTCGGCCTAGGAAAGGTTGGAGGGAGGGGGTAAAGGAGGTTTTGTGTGCGAGGGGCTTGGACTTCCAGCAGGCGTGCGTGAGCGTGTTTGATAGGAGTGAATGGAGACGAATGGTTTTTAATACTTGACGTGCTGTTGGAGTGTGAGCAAAGTAACATTTATGAAGGGGTTCAGGGAAACCGGCAGGCCGGACTTGAGTCCTGGAGATGGGAAGTACAGTGCCTGCACTCTGAAGGAGGGGTGTTAATGTTGCAGTTTAAAAACTGTAGTGTAAAGCACCCTTCTGGCAAGACAGTGATGGAGTGAATGATGGTGAAAGTTTTTCTTTTTCGGGCCACCCTGCCTTGGTGGGAATCGGCCAGTGTGAAAAAAAAAATAAATAATAGTATGTATTATTATTATACATACTATATTATTATTATACATATTATATTATTATTATTATTGTATTATACTATTATTATTATACATATTGTTGTTATATTATTATTATACATATTATTATTATTATTATTATTATCATTATTATTATTATTATTATTATCATTATTATTATTATTATTATCATTATTATTATTATTATTATTATTATTATTATTGTTATTATTATATAAATTATTTGTAATTTTTATTCACACAAAAAATATAAGATTTACTGTTATTCCTTATTGCAATAATTGTATAAATATGTCAACCCATTCACGACTGCATATTGGAATGGACAGTGACGTCATTTGTTTACACTGAAACCGTCAAGCAATGGACCATTTCTCCTAGGTTGAGCTCTATTTCAAGGTACTTTTTGTCGTGAAAGCAATCAAAATCATATCTATTTCTGTAACATATCTTCCATTCTATCAAATGAGACCAAAAAAACGAGAATACAACCATAAAAACCATTAGAAATTACCACTAAGGGGTGGCTAATTGCTGAGAAGTGAACTCCATTATTTATGCTTAGATTTCTTTCATTTTTGGTGTACGTTAAGAAGCATCTTTCCATCATACATTGCCCAAGTTTCAATAAGATAGTCCAACAAACAAATGAGATACAATTCCCGAGATCAAGAGCAAGAACCCCTCACCAGTGTCAAGGAACCTGCCTTGAGGTCTGCTCACTTGTGGAAATTTTGCTCGCGTATGGAAGCAAAAAATCGACCCATCGACTGCTCGTATTTGGAAAAACTCGCACATGGACACGCTCGCAAGTGGAGGTTCCACTGTACATGAATACGTATATCTTTTGTCTTATACAACTTTGATTCACTTATAATTAATAATCTACTGTACCACTATGAAATAATTACTATCCTACTGTACAACTATGATAAAATCCTTAGTGTTAAGTAGTCTGTAAGCCAATAATGTTAGGTTGGCCCATAATGCCTAGGCATAATAGAGGTTCTCTTTGCATTGCAATCCACTATTGTAGATACAAAATCTCAATGTACTGTTTGCAAAGACATAAAATAAATAAATAAATAAGATAGATACGTTTTCTCGTCTGTACCTCTGGTCTATAACAAAAAAAAAGTTTTTACATCAGGGGAAACACTCCTAGATCACTCTTGTCATAAAAAAATACAAAAATAGTTTATTATTATTATAATAATAATAATTTATAATAATAAATAATCGATCTTGAGCAATTTAAATGTCATAAGTATTTCATATTGATTAATAGATGACATTTAAAGCACTCCAGAGCGGTGGGAGACAACCGACTTGTTGAAAAAAAAAAAAAAATTATTATGAGTATTACCATCAACATACCTTGTTCATGGATTTTAATAATTTCTTAACCCTTAAACTGTCCAAACGTAGATCTATGTTTGCACGCGTAGCTCTCCAAATGTAGATCTACATTTGCACGCGTAGCTCTCCAAATGTAGATCTATATTTGCACGCGTAGCTCTCCAAACGTAGATCTACGTTCGATTTTACATTGTTTATGTAAAAAAAAAACGTAGATCTATGTTTGGACAGTTTAACCCTTTCAGGGTCCAAGGCCCAAATCTGGAGTCACGCACCAGTGTCCAAGAATTTAAAAAAAAAAAAAATTATTTTTTCTTATGAAATCGTAGAGAATCTTTTTGTGAAGGTAATAAAATAAAAAGTACGAAATTTGGTGGAAAATTGACGAAATTATGCTCTTGCGAATTTTGATGTGTCAGCGATATTTACGAATCGGCGATTTTGCCGACTTTGACTCCCATTTTAGGCCAATTACATTATTCCAATCAACCAAATTCTTAGCTATTTCACTAGTATTACTTCTATTCTATCGATTGAGCACAAGAAATCGCCAAGTCAACTGTTTCAACTACAAAATAAAGTGATCGGAAATTGTTAATTTGGCCAATTTAACACAAAGTTCAAAATATTCCAATTTCAAAATAGGGTCCAGAATAAACAATGTAGGCATTCCTGGCACTAAACTAACATTTCCTCTGTTCATTAGATATGTTTTGAGGCTTTACAAATAAATTCCATTTTGATTTTTTATTCACATAATGAATTATTATTCACACCAAAAAATAGAAGATTTACTGTTATGCAATACTGTAATAATTGTATAAATATCATCACCATATTTGTGAATGTATATTAGACCCACCAGCTAACGTGTATTAGACGTGTGAGGTCGTTTGTTTACTCTTGAATATCGGCAAAAATTTAACATTTCCGCTACTTTGAGCTCAGTTTCAAGCCATTTCCAGTGCTAAAACCAATCAAAATCATCTCTATTTCTGTAATATGTCTTCCATTCTATCAAATGAGACCAAGAAATCGCAAATACAACTATAAAAAACATACGAAAAAACACTGCAAAGTTGCTGTTTTAATCGAAAAATCATGATTTCAGTTTTTTTCTCATTATACGCAGTGTGCTGCAGGATCTGTTTTATGTGGTGCACACATACCACATAGATGTATTCTCTCATATCTAGGCCCAAATGTACCACTCACAGTTTATCAGAGTGAGCTGAGCTCATGGCGTAGATCTACGGTTTGGACACTCACCGTAAAGCCGTAGATCTACGGGACGGACCCTGAAAGGGTTAAGGGTTAAGCTGCCATGAGACACTAAGACTGTAAACACACACATGAACACACCAGCTAACCCCTTTACTGTAAACTTACTTTTGTACTTCCGTTTTCCTCTTGTTTTTCCTCTTCCAAGTGCTGCTGCACTTCTAACTCTTATCTTCTACTATGGGATGCACAATAAAGTACAAATTTATAGACAAAATATGTAGTCTTGGAGATTGCTTGATGCTGAGATGCATCACTAGCCCCTTTACAGCGAACTTTTTATACTTCTTCCATTTTCCTCTTGTTTGTCCTCCTCCAAGAGGAAAAACAACAGGAAATTTGTACAAATGTGTAGTCTTGGAGATTATGAAAGCTAGTGTACTGGGTGACCGTAGGAAGGGGATTATGATGCTTGATGCCGAGACGCTGCACTGCCCGTTAATGACCCAAGTTCTTGTATAGTATACAATAACTCATCAGAGAGCCCGTCGTAACTTCGAGTTGTCGGTAAACGAGTACATTAGTAAGCGAGGAGAGGCTCTACTTTATAAACATTTAAAAATACAGTAGACTTTCATTTAACATGGTAGTTACGTTCCTGAAAATGCTGTGCTAGGTAAAACTGTTAGATGAACTGAAGAACTTATGGGAAAAATAGGGTTACGTTCTTGAGAGCCCCAAAAAAGCCAAACCACTTTTTTTTTAGGCCTCCACCTCTTGCAAAAATAAAAGTGAATATGTAATTGTAGTTCATTGTTGTGATGTATTATGTTGTTTTTACTGCTTAAGACTACAAATGTAACAGAAATAATAGTATTTCTTATCTTAAATTGTGGGTGCTGGTGTTTGTGGATGATTGTGAAGAGAGTGGAGAGTTATGTTGTGGTCCTACTGGGCTGAGGTGGATGGTAGAGGTTCTGGTACTGGAGTCAAGTGTTTAACTTTAAGTCAGTCAGTAAGTCAGTCACTCAAGTCATTCAGTAAGTCAGCCAAGCCATTCAGTCAGTCAAGTCATTCAGCAAGTCACTCAGTCAGACAAGTCAGTCAAGTCATTCAGTAAGTCAGGTCATTCAGTAAGTCAGTCATTCAGTAAGTCAGTCAGTCATTCAGTAAGTCAGTCAGGTCATTCAGTAAGTCAGGTCAATCAGTCAGTCAGTCAATCACACAAACTGGTATGCCTACTGGGTGTCATGATTGCTTGGCAGATACAAGATATAGTAATTAAAAGATCTAAACACAATTCACAAACAGAGCTAGCTTGTAGCAGAGAAAGACTGGACGCTGAAGTACGAATGGTGGGGTGATGTGGGGGGGGGATGGCGGTTGGTCTCCCCCGCTGATCCACAACAAGGTAGCCGCTTGAGGAAAGGGGAATTTGTTTCCTTACCACAGACTTAACTATGTTAAATTAATTTTACAACATGTTACATAAAATTGTGCCGCAATTCTTCAATTGTGCTATACCCGAATCGTGCCAAATAAACTTGTGCTAAATGACAGTCTACTGTATACCAGAAATGTTATAAATGGTGCAAATGTGACATTAAAATAATATCATAGATGGTTGACACAAACCCACTACCATTTTAGTATGATCCTTGCTTAGCGACGAATTTATTTATCAACGGGGTCTTAGGAATGGAACTCCGTCGTTAGGTGAGGAGAGGCTGTATTACTATTTTCACTTTGGGTGCTTTGGGGAGGCTGAGGGAATTTTTGGGCCCTTAAGCTCCCCCAAACTTTCCCCATCTTTGGCACTCCCACTGTTTAGGATTAAGTACAGCAAGTTTGATGTAGACCCACTCATTTGCTGTAGATTCATAGTAGATTCATCACCACCTCATTTAAAGTAAAAAACTTTTGTATAGTGTTGACAACGTGGTCTATATAATATAGCAAAGAAGTAGACTGGAATGGCAACAAATAGTCTGCCAAATTTCTCAACGTAATGACAAGCTCTTTTATGAACCAGCATATCAAAGAAGTGACACTTCTGAAAGAAGCCAGTGCACCATCAAAAAAAATTAACAAAGAAATTATCGTCATAAATTATTTAAACTCATTTGGAAAGTGTGACCTTGTTCTTTAGTAAAAAAAAAAATTACAATAAATAGTTTCTTTATATGCAAGTGTCTGGAGAGGGTTGCTGTGCCCTCTTACCCTCAAGGGAGGTTCCTTGATGCTGGTGAGGGGCTCTTGATTTAAAGGATTGGACCTGTGCTCCAATTCCTTGAGTTAAGTCTGAATATGTGACATCTGCGGGTTTAGTGCTCCCCCACGAATATAATAACAATAATGGTAATGTGCCCTCTTATAAAACCCATACAAATATGTGCGAGGCAGCATTAGCTACCATCATCACCACTATCATCAATATTGGTAAAAATGAGCAACATTTCTTCACCAAATTGTACCAAGCATAGGAACTCGTCACATCTGTACTAAACAAACATGTACTAACCAAGAATTCAGTAGTATCATATTAAAATAGTGCTGAAGGTTGTTATTGCTGCTTTTTAAGGACTAAGATGGCTTCTGTTGTATGAACCCTGCTCGCTCCCAGTGGTGTAGGAGTTGTCTGAAGATATGGAGAGGTCAGTACAGTTCAGTTTAATGTAAGCTGTGGTGATTCTGTAAGTACAACTATAGAAGCACAGCTAGAGTAGATATGTGAAATGTACAGTTACAGTAATTATGGCATACTAACCTTCAGTCACTTCTCCCAGCATATAGAAAACTTTTTTTTTTTTTTTTTTTTTTTTTTTTAATTAGTCAAGAATTTCACACTTAGTTTGCTCTGATATTTTGCATATACTATATCTTGATTCCATGGTGAATCTTTCACACTTGGCGACATATACTATGTAAATTTGTTCGTGGTTGTAATTTTTTATCACATTTGTTGAACTGGTATTTACTGTAGGTACTGTGATAAAACATGTACAACTGTGACAACCTTGCACTTTATATATAATTCATTGTAAACCCTATCAGTATTTTTCTCTACCCATTTTTAACCTAAACAGTCCTTGCAGATAAAAATTTATTCAGATGACAAAACCCATCTGAATTATTACATTATATTTGATTAACATATATCTTAATAAACTTTAGCAATTCATGTTTTTACTACAGTTACATTGAAGTTTTAGTAATAATTAATAATGAGTAAGACATATGCACAACACTTAGCTGTCTTTGTCAAAACCTTTTGTGTGATCAGCAGGCTTCATCAATTGAATACAGAGGTGATTATAACACTGGAGACAGTAGAAGAAATGGAAAGGCAGTTTTTGAGGTGGTCAGTTCCTTAGCCTGTTATCAAGGCTGATGGACTGATCACCTCAAATTAACCTCTGTTTCTTCTATTGTCTCCACTCCACTCTTGAGAAAAGTAGCCTGTTGTGCGGGCAAAATGTTTTACCAATAAAAATACTTCAAATGTTTCAGTGTCTTATTAGCTTGGTACTATATTCTATATCATAATATGAGAGTGATAAGCTGTTTGATAGGATACCGGCAGGCCGGACTTGAGTCCTGGAGATGGGAAGTACAGTGCCTGCACTCTGAAGGAGGGGTGTTAATGTTGCAGTTTAAAAACTGTAGTGTAAAGCACCCTTCTGGCAAGACAGTGATGGAGTGAATGATGGTGAAAGTTTTTCTTTTTCGGGCCACCCTGTGGTGGGAATCGGCCACATGCTGATTATTGGCAATTTTGGTCTGAGTTACGAGCAGTCCAAATCACAGATGGCCATGTGGGCAATATTTGCTGCACCGCTACTAATGTCAGTAGACCTTCGGACAATTCGACCGGAGTATAAGGCTATCCTACAAAATAAAGCTGTCATTGCAATTGACCAGGATCCTTTGGGCATTCAAGGAAAGAGAATATATAAGGTACGTTTCATCATTGTTCAATAATTTATTACTTAATTTAGAACTAAGAGCTTAAATTTATTTAGATTATTAGATTGCATACATAGCATTAAAGTTGCTTCTGATTGAAGGTTAATTAGAATGAGGTGGAACTCTATTTATGTATACATGAGTGGTCCAAACTATTTTGGAAACACTCATATACTTTGTATATCTTGAGCAGCTGAGATCCTCTTCAGCAGATACACGAGCATGAAAGGTAGACATAATATATATAAAGACAAAATGCAGGCTATAAATAATGCTTAACCCTTTGACTGTATTGGCCATGTATATATGTCTTACGAGCCAGTGTTTCGGACATATGTATACTCAATAATTCTAGCGGCTTCAAATCAAGCAGGAGAAAGCTGGTAGGCCCACATGTGAGAGAATAGGTCTGTGTGGTCAGTGTGCACTGTATAAAAAAAAATCCTGCAGCATGCACTGCACAATGAGAAAAAAAACGCCGACCATGTTTTTGGATTAAAACGCCAACTTTGAGGTGTATTTCCGTATAGTATTTATGGTTGTATTCTCGTTTTCTTTGTCTCATTTGATAGAATCGAAAACATACTACAGAAATAGAGATGATTTTGATTAGTTTCACGATGAAAACGACCTTGAAATTGAGCTCAGAGTAGCAGAAATGTTCGATTTTTACTAATGTTCAAGAGTAAGTAAATCACACCACACATCCAATACACATCAACTGGGGAATCTGATATTCTTTCACTAGTGCACTGATATTATTTATGCCATTTTTACAATAGTGCAGTAGTCTGCATAACAGTAAATCTTCTATTTTTTGTGTGAATAAAAAATAAAAATAGAAAGCAAGAGTAATATAAGAGGGGCCTGGAGATGTGACTGATGAACAGAGAATATGTTATTTTAGTGCCAAGAATGTCTGCATTGTTTATTCTGGACCCTATTTTGAAATTGGCATCTTTTTTAATTTGCATGAAATTAGCCAAATTGCCAATTTCTGACCACTTTATTGGGTAGTTGAAATCGGTAAATTGGCAGTTTCTTGTACTCAGTTGATAGAAAAAAATGGAGTTCTAAAGAAATAGCTATGAGTTTGGTTGACTGGAACAATGGAATTGGCTGAAAATAGGGTTCAAAGTCGGCAAAATTGCCAATGCGTATATATCACTGAGATTGCTAGCTTCGCGGGAGGATACTTCTGCAAGTTTTTGATAAAATTTCGTACTTTTGGTGTCATTACCATCAGGAAAAGATTCTCTATCATTTCATAAGATTTTTTTTTTTTTTTTCAAAAATTGGTTGACATAGAATGACAGTTTCAGAAGTGGGCTTGCAACAGTCAAAGGGTTAATATATTTCGGTTTGTGAGAAATATGCATTTCAGTAGTCTATATACAAGGAGTGCCAAGAAAGATACTACTGTTACACTTAACATTGTGTTTCATGATGATAAAACATTTTTTCACACAACATGAACTAAATATGTATTATAAAATTGCAAATGAGAGAGTCTTGCAAAATGAGTATAAAAATTGCAAAGTCAGACATAAAGAGAGATTTTCTTTAAAATGCAGTATTAGAAATTTTCTCAATCAATGAAAATTTTGAAATAAAACAACAATGCTAAACGTTTTACTAACACTTCAAAAATTATAGTTAAAAGGAATGAGAAAAGCATTCAGGAACCTTGACAAGAATTCCTTAAAGATTGTATTGCTATTTGAAAGGGGTGAGATGTAGTAAGGAATTACTTTTATTAGAGGCTAACTCCAATCAGGAAGTATATCACTTATTAAATAGTGTTAAGAGGTGCAGCAGAAGCCATTGAGAAAAACATTGTAGAAGCAGAGAAGAGAGCACCCTAGGCTTTTAAGGGATGTAAGGTGCAAGCTATCTGCTCAAGATCATTTGTGGGACTCCACAGTGGCTGATTAATGATAATTATAACTTTGTATAGAAAGGGGTTTAGTTATAGGTAATACATATTTTAAGAAAAAGAGGATAAATAAGTATACAAGATATGATGTAGGGCGAAATGACAGTAGTTTGTTGGATTATGTATTGGTAGATAAAAGACTGTTGAGTAGACTTCAGGATGTATGTTGAGTAGACTTCAGGATGTACATGTTTATAGAGGGGCCACAGATATATCAGATCACTTTCTAGTTGTAGCTACACTGAGAGTAAAAGGTAGATGGGATACAAGGAGAATAGAAGCATCAGGGAAGAGAGAGGTGAAGGTTTATAAACTAAAAGAGGAGGCAGTTAGGGTAAGATATAAACAGCTATTGGAGGATAGATGGGCTAATGAGAGCATAGGCAATGGGGTCGAAGAGGTATGGGGTAGGTTTAAAAATGTAGTGTTAGAGTGTTCAGCAGAAGTTTGTGGTTACAGGAAGTGGGTGCGGGAGGGAAGAGGAGCGATTGGTGGAATGATGATGTAAAGAGAGTAGTAAGGGAGAAAAAGTTAGCGTATGAGAAGTTTTTACAAAGTAGAAGTGATGCAAGGAGGGAAGAGTATATGGAGAAAAAGAGAGAGGTTAAGAGAGTGGTGAAGCAATGTAAAAAGAGAGCAAATGAGAGAGTGGGTGAGATGTTATCAACAAATTTTGTTGAAAATAAGAAAAAGTTTTGGAGTGAGATTAACAAGTTAAGAAAGCCTAGAGAACAAATGGATTTGTCAGTTAAAAATAGGAGAGGAGAGTTATTAAATGGAGAGTTAGAGGTATTGGGAAGATGGAGGGAATATTTTGAGAAATTGTTAATTGTTGATGAAGATAGGGAAGCTGTGATTTCATGTATAGGGCAAGGAGGAACAACATCTTGTAGGAGTGAGGAAGAGCCAGCTGTGAGTGTGGGGGAAGTTCGTGAAGCAGTAGGTAAAATGAAAGGGGGTAAGGCAGCCGGGATTGATGGGATAAAGATAGAAATGTTAAAAGCAGGTGGGGATATAGTTTTGGAGTGGTTGGTGCTATTATTTAATAAATGTATGGAAGAGGGTAAGGTACCTAGGGATTGGCAGAGAGCATGCATAGTTCCTCTGTATAAAGGCAAAGGGGACAAAAGAGAGTGCAAAAATTATAGGGAGATAAGTCTGTTGAGTATACCTGGTAAAGTGTATGGTAGAGTTAATACTGAAAGAATTAAGAGTAAGATGGAGAATAGGATAGCAGATGAACAAGGAGGCTTTAGAAAAGGTAGGGGGTGTGTGGACCAGGTGTTTACAGTGAAACATATAAGTGAACAGTATTTAGATAAGGCTAAGGTTTTTGAGGCATTTATGGATTTGGAAAAGACGTATGACAGGGTGGATAGGGGGGCAATGTGGCAGATGTTGCAGGTGTATGGTGTAGGAGGTAGGTTACTGAAAGCAGTGAAGAGTTTTTACGAGGATAGTGAGGCTCAAGTTAGAGTATGTAGGAAAGAGGGAAATTATTTCCCAGTAAAAGTAGGCCTTAGACAAGGATGTGTGATGTCACCGTGGTTTAATATATTTATAGATGGGGTTGTAAGAGAAGTAAATGCGAGGGTCTTGGCAAGAGGCATGGAGTTAAAAGATAAAGAATCACACATAAAGTGGGAGTTGTCACAGTTGCTCTTTGCTGATGACACTGTGCTCTTGGGAGATTCTGAAGAGAAGTTGCAGAGATTGGTGGATGAATTTGGTAGGGTGTGCAAAAGAAGAAAATTTAAAGTGAATACAGGAAAGAGTAAGGTTATGAGGATAACAAAAAGATTAGGTGATGAAAGATTGGATATCAGATTGGAGGGAGAGAGTATGGAGGAGGTGAATGTATTCAGATATTTGGGAGTGGACGTGTCAGCGGATGGGTCTATGAAAGATGAGGTGAATCATAGAATTGATGAGTGGTGCACTTAGGAGTCTGTGGAGACAAAGAACTTTGTCCTTGGAGGCAAAGAGGGGAATGTATGAGAGTATAGTTTTACCAACGCTCTTATATGGGTGTGAAGCATGGGTGATGAATGTTGCAGCGAGGAGAAGGCTGGAGGCAGTGGAGATGTCATGTCTGAGAGCAATGTGTGGTGTGAATATAATGCAGAGAATTCGTAGTTTGGAAGTTAGGAGGAGGTGCGGGATTACCAAAACTGTTGTCCAGAGGGCTGAGGAAGGGTTGTTGAGGTGGTTCGGACATGTGGAGAGAATGGAGCGAAACAGAATAACTTCAAGAGTGTATCAGTCTGTAGTGGAAGGAAGGCGGGGTAGGGGTCGGCCTAGGAAAGGTTGGAGGGAAGGGGTAAAGGAGGTTTTGTGTGCGAGGGGCTTGGACTTCCAGCAGGCATGCGTGAGCGTGTTTGATAGGAGTGAATGGAGACAAATGGTTTTTAATACTTGACGTGCTGTTGGAGTGTGAGCAAAGTAACATTTATGAAGGGGTTCAGGGAAACCGGCAGGCCGGACTTGAGTCCTGGAGATGGGAAGTACAGTGCTTGCACTCTGAAGGAGGGGTGTTAATGTTGCAGTTTAAAAACTGTAGTGTAAAGCACCCTTCTGGCAAGACAGTGATGGAGTGAATGATGGTGAAAGTTTTTCTTTTTCAGGCCACCCTGCCTTGGTGGGAATCAGCCAGTGTGATAATAAAAAAAAATAATAATCAAACTAAGCACTAAACCTGAAAGGGTTATACAGCACTGTAAGGTGGAATGTACTAAAGAAGGAATATGCAAAAGTCAGAGACCAGTGTGTGGTAGGAGTGTGCAAGAGGTAGAGTTAGCCCAGATAGTTCTAAAGGGAAACTGTAATCAAAGTTGGTGTAATAAGTTAGTTTCTGATAAAAAGTTAGAGAGGGGTCTGCATTAAAGGTGGACTTTCAGGGAGGATGTTGCAGTTCAGCGAATTATTTGGATCATGATGTCCATGTACTTCTGGAAAGACAACTACAGAATGAGCAATTGTGAATGTATACTTTCTTTGGGTAGTCTTATCATAGTAGAAATTGCTGCATTTAAAAATGTTTGGCAATGATCACAATACTATTATAGTAGTACAGTAATGACAGTGATATTATTATTTTACTAGGTTTTTATTACATAATACTTTTTTCTCTTATCTCAGGATAAAGGAATAGAGATATGGGCTCGTCCTATTACTCCAGTGTTTCAGAGACATTACTCCTATGCTGTTGCCTTTCTTAATCGTCGGACTGATGGTACACCCTCAGAGGTAAGTGCAGTAAATCCTTGGTATGCAAGGCTTTCACATTCATGAAACATTGCTGTTATATATTTCTTGTTATTTTACCATAATAACCTGGCAGCTAGTGCACAATATTTGAAGAAACGCTTAAAATTTCATATAACATAGACAAATGCTTATCTAGGAAAATCCAGGGATACAAGGGTATATACACTGAGAGGTATCTTTCAGTGTATATAAGCAGTATGTTTAATCTCTAATTTACTGATAAGTCTTCTTGACGGGTGTACAGGTAACATGCAGTCTTAATGACCCACATAGTCAGTAGGCTTTAAACCTAATAAGCCAGCT
The DNA here is from genome assembly GCF_038502225.1 of Cherax quadricarinatus. NCBI lineage: Eukaryota > Metazoa > Arthropoda > Malacostraca > Decapoda > Parastacidae > Cherax > Cherax quadricarinatus. The sequence goes on along the minus strand of NC_091335.1, from coordinate 19,277,166 downwards.
AGAGAACCTGGAGGTGAGCTGTTGGTGATATTTGCAGTTTTCTAGGAATAACAAAAAATCTAGGTAATGAAAGATTAGGTATCAGATCAGATTGGAAGGAGTGAGTATGAGGAAATAAGTGTGTTTAGATATTTGAGAGCAGACCTGTTGGCAAATGTATTTCAAAAGATGAAATGAACTATAAAGTTGACAAAGGAGGAATGTGGATGGGGAGTCTAGGGATCTGTGGGGACAGTATTATCCATGAAGACAAAAAAGGAATGCACCAGAGTATAGTAGTACCAATACCGTTATACGAGTGAGAAGCATGAGTTTTAAACATTGCAGCAAGAAGACTGGAGACTTGCATTTCAGGGTAATGCATGCTGTAAATATTATTCAGAAAATTAAGAGATGAGAAGGTGTAGAATTACCAAAAGGGTACTATAATTCTAAGAGCCAAGGAGAAGTCAAGGGGGTTTGGACATCATGAGGGGCTGGAGCAAAATAGGATAACTAGAAAGGTATATACAGCCTCTCCTCACTTAACGGCGGAGTTCCGTTCCTAAGACCATGTCGGTAAATGAAGTTGTCACTAAGCAAGGAGCATACTATAATGGTAGTGGGTTTGTGTCGGCCATCTTTGATATTGTTTTAATGTGACCTTTGCACCATTTATAACATTTTTAGTATATTTTTTAAATGTTTTATACAGTAGTGTACTGTACATTGTAATAAACAGAATAGAGGAAATCAGCTCTAATATACATTATTTAGGTGTGCATACTGGTCAGAGAACTCATCGTAAGTCCGAGTCATTGGTAAATGAGTACGTCGCTAAGTGGGGAAAAGCTGTATGTATAAATCGGGTGGAGGGAAAGAAGGGTAGGAGTCATTCCAGGAAAGGTTGGAGGGAGGGGATTGAGATTTTAAGTGCTGAGTGGGCACCTAGCTCTCTTGCAGTGCTCCCCTTCCTTTGTATTTGACTGGCTCGTCCTCCTTATTCCCCACTTCTACCACTACTACTACCTCTTCTACTACTACTACTACTACTACTACTGATGAAATTAAGACAAATGTGCGGCGTCTGGTTGTCTTTGTTGTGGACGTTTCGCCATCCAGTGGCTGGCTGGATGGCAAAACGTCTACGATAGGGATGCCCGGGTGTTGCGCATGTGTCTTAATTTCATCTTGTCGGTATTATATACCATTCTTGTACTACTACTACCACCACCTCTTCCTGCCTATATATAGCCGTCCTGCTCCACTTCTGGTTAGTGTGACTTTGTAAATGGTCCAAGTCGGACCGAAACGTCGTCGTAAGCTTCTCTCTTTCATGTGCGGGTTATTTGTGTATCGTTCCAGTCACGGTATTATGCCTTTTTTGCTATACAATAACCACTTTATTTCTTTACATTCTCTATTATGTTTTTATACAATATTTCTTATAAATTATGTACATTGTTGACTTGCAAAATCATGATGACACGATTGCAAACAAATCATATCACAGGTGGGGTTTGAACCTGTGGTCAGAGAGTCTCAAAACCCCAGACCATCGCGTTAGCTACTGGGCCAGCTAGCTTCAATAAGATTCATCCAACTAGGTGTAGAAATAGTATACCTAGTTGGATGAATCTTATTGAAGCTAGCTGACCCAGTGGCTAACGCAACTGTCTGGAGTTTTGAGACTCTCTGACCATGGGTTCAAATCCCACCCGTGGTATGGTTTTTTTTTTTTTTATGTACGTTGTTTCAATGTTTTCCTTATGAAACTGTGATGTAGTGCAGTTAGCCTCACAAACACTGTTTTCTCTTATGATAATGGGAAGATATGTAGTCACAGAAGGAGAGAGAATAGCAGCTGCTGCAGCCACCACTAATCACATATGTACTGACATATTTTATTCATTCTAGAGTTTATATCATATTTCTGTGTTATTAATATTATGTCATATTAGATGAATTGTGATAAATAAGCTGTAGAGTTGATATTAGCATCATATTCAAGTAGTTTGTCCTGTCTCCAAACAGTACTTTCTCCTCCCTCTCCCCTCCTCACTGTCTTCCATATGCCAACAAGACTCTTCAATAAAGGTAAAAGTGATTTAAATGTTCATTTATCCATTTCATTAGTCCTTTATATTTATTTCTCATTGTTTTCTGTATGTAAAACTACAGTGGACCCCCACTGTTCAGCGACCGCGACTTTCGTGAAATCCGACTTTCGGCAAGTTTTTTCGGCAAAATTTAGCTTTGTGGTTTGTGATTGGGATCGTGATTCGGCGACCTTCTGGTACGCGTCTGCCCGTCAGCGTGCACACAAAGCCAGTCTCCCGCACTATTCACACTCAGTGTGCCATTGTTTACCAGCATGTGACCATCACCCCACGGGTTCATGCAACACATTTCATAATTCATTGTTTTTTGTGCTTGCAGCTGCTAAATAAGCCACCATGGGCCCAAAGAAAGCTCCTAGTGCCAGCCCTTTGGTAAAGGTGAGAAACACGATAGAATTCAAGAAAAAAACTCATAGGAAAGTACTAAAGTAGAGGAGGAAGAGAGAGGGAAGAATGTGCCTTCTGCAGTGATTCAGTGATTCTACAATATGTATGATATTAAAGCAGCAGGTATCGATAAAGGCTATAGCTCCAGCCAGCGATAAAGTGTAGAATTAACAGTGTAGCAAGTAAGTTAAGCGAGTAAGCTATAGAAAAACAACACGAGAGTAACTCTCCAATGTTGTTGGATGTGTATAGGACCGCTGAACATACACTGCCCTGCTATCTTCCACCACCCTAAACCTCTGCCAACATCTCCTTCCTCAAACTAACTAATTAACCCCTTCAGGGTCCAAGGCCCAAATCTGAAGTGGTGCCCCAGTGTCCAAGAATTTTCAAAAAAAAAATTTGTTATTTTTTCTTATGAAATGGTAGAGAATCTTTTTGTGAAGGTAATAAAACAAAAAGTACGAAATTTGATGGAAAATTGACGAAATTATGCTCCCGCAAATTTTGATATGTCAGCGATGTTTACGAATCGGCGATTTTGCCGACTTTGACTCCCATTTTAGGCCAATTACATTATTCCAGTCAACCAAATTCTTAGATATTTCACTAGTATTACTTCTATTCTATCGATTGAGCACAAGAAATCGCCAAGTCAACTGTTTCAACTACAAATTAAAGTGATCAAAAATTTTTAATTTGGCCAATTTAACACAAAGTTCAAAATATTCCAATTTCAAAATAGGGTCCAGAATAAACAATGTAGCTATTCCTGGAACTAAACTAACATTTCCTCTGTTCATTAGTTACGTTTTGAGGCTTTACAAATAAATTCCATTTTGATTTTTTATTCACATAATGAATTTTTATTCACACCAAAAAATAGAAGATTTACTGTTATGCAATACTGTAATAATTGTATAAATATCATCACCATATTTGTGAATGCATATTAGACCCACCAGCTGGCGTGTATTAGACGTGTGAGGTCGTTTGTTTACTCTTGAATATTGGCAAAAATTTAACATTTCTGCTACTTTGAGCTCAGTTTCAAGCCATTTCCAGTGAGAAAACCAATCAAAATCATCTCTATTTCTGTAATATGTCTTCCATTCTATCAAATGAGACCAAGAAATCGCAAATAGAAATATAAAAAACATACGAAAAAACACTGCAAAGTCGCTGTTTTAATTGAAAAATCATGATTTTAGTTTTTTTCTCTCATTATACACAGCGTGCTGCAGGATCTGTTTTATGTGGTGCACACATACCACATAGATGTATTCTCTCATATCTAGGCCCAAATGTACCACTCACAGTTTATCAGAAAGAGCTGAGCTCATGACGTAGATCTACGGTTTGGACCCTGAACGTAAAGCCGTAGATCTACGGGACGGACCCTCAAAGGGTTAAACTAACATCTCCTCCAAGGTAAGTGTAAATATAAAAGTGTAAACATAAAAGTAAATATAAGTGTAAATATAAAAGGACACCAATGGAAATATGTCACTCTTGAATTTTTTGGGTTATCCTGGGTACTTTACACACATGCTGCTAAATTCAAATTCAAATTCTCTATAAGGATTACAATGCTGAGTTTACAGAATTTGGTTATTGTATGGTTTACATGTAGTAAAATAATAATTACAGAGTGTACATCTAGAACACCTAGCATGGCTAGGCATTTCGGGCAGACTTAGTTTAATTCTTAATTTTAAAATATTACAAATTATGAGGTAAGTTGGTATTATGGCTGAGTGACTAAATACTAGTTTGTGAGTTTAGCAATGTGAATGCTTTTGTTTTGGCATAGTACATAGCTTCAGTATTGGAGTATCACAGGCCAACTTATGACTAGTTTGGATTCATTATTTTAAGATTGAGATTAATATTTCTGTTTATGGTCAAATGGGCGAGTGAGTGTAAGTGTGAACCTCCAGGTGGTATTCGTGTTGTTAGTTGATGGGGTGTATCAAGAAGATAAGATGTTTTCTAATGGTAGTTTTGAAGGCGATGAATGTGTCTGCAGTTCTAGAGTTTTCAGGCAGGGTGTCTCAGATTTTAGGGCCTTTGACGTACATTGAATTTTTGTAAAGGTTTAGTCGGACACGAGGAATGTCATAGAGATGTTTGTGTCTGGTGTTATGCCTGTGGGTTCTGTCACAACTATCAAGAAAGCATTTTAGGTCAAAGTTAATATTGGAATTTAAGGTCCTGTAGATGTAGATTGCACAGTAGTAAGTGTGGATGTACTGAACAGGGAGTAAGTTTAGATCTGTGAAGAGTGGGGGGGTTTGTTGCCAGGGATGGGATTTAGTGATTATTCTTACTTCGGCTTTTTGTTGGGTTATTATTGGCTTTAGGTGTGTTGCTGCAGTTGATCCCCAAGCACAAATAGCATAGGTGAGGTATGGATAAATAAGTGAGTGGTATAGTGTGAGAAGGGCATTTTGCGGTACGTAGTATCGTATGTTGGAGAGGATCCCAACCTTTTTGGTTATGTGTTGGATATGGGTGCTGAAATTCAGGTTGTTGTCAAGGTATAGGCCTAGGAATCTGCCCTCATTATGTCTGGTAATTAGAGTGTTGTCGATCTTAATGTTAATTTGTGCAACTCCTGCTCTGCTACCAAACATAATATAGTAGGTTTTGTCAGTGTTAAGCATAAGTTTATTGGCTGTCATCCAAGTCGATATTTTGATCAGCTCCTCGTTAACAGTGGTGTTGAGGGTGGCAAGATTAGGGTGAGAGATGACATAAGTCGTGTCGTCAGCAAAGAGAATGGGTTTCAGGTGATGGGATACGTTTGGAAGATCATTGATGTATATGAGGAAGAGCAGGGGACCAAGGACACTTCCCTGCGGAACTCCAGTATCAAGTGGCCGTGTTGTTGATGCTGTGTCTTTAATGGTGACATACTGATACCTATTAGTAAGGCAAGATTTGAAATATGCAAGCGCATGGCCTCTTATACCGTAATGGTCAAGTTTGTGGAGTAGGATGCCGTGGTCTACTGTGTCAAAAGCTTTTCTTAGGTCAAAAATTCCTAGTGGATATTCCTTATTTTCCAATGCTGTGTAAAACAGATCTAGCATTTTTATGATTGCATCATTAGTGCTTTTATTTTTCCTGAATCCAAATTGGCAGGGGTTGAGTATGTTTTGTGCTGTTATAAATGAATATAGTCTCCTGTGCATGAGTTTCTCAAAGATTTTGGATAGCAATGGTAAGTTTGATATTGGTCTATAGTTGTTTAAATCTGTAGGGTCACCACCTTTATGTATTGGTGTAACCCTTGCCGTCTTGAGTAGTTTCGGGAAGGTGCTAGTTTCTAGTGACTTGTTAAAAAGTAATGAAATAGCATGCGAAAGGACATGGGCTGCTCGCTTGTACAATAATGGTGGGACATGAGACAGATTCCCTGAGTTTTTTTAAGTGACTTTATAATCTCGGTGACTTCCGTGGGCTCAGTAGGTGCAAGATAGAAGGAATTTGGGAAATTCCCATCTAGGTAGTCCCCGGCATGGGCATTGGTACATGGGATTTTATTGGCAAGATTAGATCCTATGGTTGAGAAGAAGTCGTTTATCTTGTTAGCTGTGTCAGTGGGATGCAGTGGTGTTTCATTAGGTTTAGTTAGGACAATATTCTTGGTTTTTTTTTCAGTTTGTGGGTCCCTAGAATCTGAGAGAGTGTTTTCCAGGTATTTTTTATATCTCCTCTTGTGTCTGTGAATCTACTGGAGTAGTATAGTAGTTTGGCTTTCTTTATTACTTTGGTGAGAACTGATGAATAGTGTTTAAGAATATCTTTGTGTATTAAGCCCTGTCTATATTGCTTTTCATATTGGTGTTTCTTATCAATGGATTTCAGAATGGTGCTGGTTAGCCATGGGCAACCAAGCCGTTTGTTTGTGATCTGTTTCGTTTTTATAGGACAATATTTGTTGTATAGTCTAAGTAATTTGTTAAGAAAAATGTCTGTCCAGTCAACAGTCTCTAGGTCAGCTGTGAACTTCCTTACTGAGGCTTCGTCATGGAGTCTAAATGAGACTTTGTTGTATTCAAGTGGTGGTTTACTTATGTTTGTCAAGAGGAAGGTAGGGTAGTGGTCTGTAGTGCTATCTGTGATTTTCCCTGATTTAAGGGGGGCTAGTATATTTGTCCATATGTGGTCTATTATGGTTGCACTTGTCTCAGTGAGCCTGGTTGGTTTAGTTATTGTTGGTATGAGAAGTGTATTGTTCATGTTGATGAAATCAGTTACAGGCTGATCATCTAGTAGGCCAAGGTTGATGTTGAAGTCTCCAGCTAAGAGAAGGTGGTGCTTATTCATTTGTCTGTTTGTTATTAGTGACTTTAATTTCTCACTGAAATTTGGGATGTTTGTGTGGGGTATCCGGTAAATGGCACCGATTGTTATAGGTGTCTTAAGGTTTTTTACAGTAAAATTAGCAAAAATGTATTCCCCATATTCATCACTAAAGCAAGTGGTGCTAATACAAGATAATTGGTTAGAGTAATAGATTGCAATACCACCCCCAACTTGGTATGGTCTACAGTTGTGAATTGCTGTGTATCCTGGTAGAGGGTCCTGCTTAAGCCAGGTCTCAGTAAGAATAATGCAGGAGAAGGGTGTCTTTAGTGATTCAAGGAGTGCCAGGAGTTCATCATAGTGTTTGCTTAAGGACCTGATGTTGTAGTTAAGTACTGATAGACTTTTAGCATTGTTTAGGATAGTGCTGGCTTGTGATGCTGTGTAATAAAGGCAGTTACTTTCCAATAGGTTTTGATTGGGTGTCAGATTATGGAGGTTTAGATCAGGGTCAACGTGATCAATCATCTGGGTTTATATAATGGTTACTTAGATCCTGAGTTGTGTGTTGAGTTCTAGTACTGATATCTGTAGTGGTGGGAAGTTTGGACAAGTATATAGCTTGAGTATTTTGGGCATATAGAGTATAGTCACTAATACACATAATGAAGTTGATGTTGTCTGTGTGTTGTGCTGGAATGAGCTAAAGTACAACTAAGTATAAACTAAAAATAGCACAAGAATCTCACTTGTAATTGCACTAAGGTCTAATATAATGACTTTTGTATAGTCTGTTTGGTATGGAATTTAGTATGAGCTAGAATGAGCTATAGTACAACTAGGATTAATCTAATAATATAAAAAATACAAATAGCACCAGACTCTCACTAGTAATTGCACTATGGTCTAATATAATGAATTTGGTATTGACTATGTATTGAGCTAGAATGAGCTATAGTACAACTGAGTTTAATCTAATAATGTAAAAAAAGGCACAAGACTCTCAATTGTAATTGCACTAAGGTCTTATACAAGTTGTTTACAAGAACTAGAGTATAATTAGATTTAAATTGACAAGATAAAATACACAAGTTAAGGTAGTAAAAGAATAATAAAAATAAAAATGGCAATGACTTGGTTATAATATGCTAGTAAGATGGTAGACAGGATAATATAAAAGTTGTAGTTGAAAATACTAGTTTAAAAAAGTATAGAATAAAAATGGGCAATAAAAAAAGTTTACAATAAGTTTGGTCAATATAGTTTAAAGTAAAATTGGGCAATAATAGGGATTTTAGAATAAAATTGGGCAATAGAGTATTTCTTAAAGTGAGGTAGAATAATTGAGGACAAGTTATGGTTAGTTTAAAATAAAATAAGATAGAACAGTGATGTGGTAAGATGTAAAGAAGGAGATAGATTCTGTAGATATTAAACACAATTAAGACTATGAGGTAGAATGGTCGTTGAATACAACAATGACAATCAAAAGTAGTTGGGGTATTAGAATTTTAGGGGGGGACAAATTTATGACAATATAACACTAACGGTGGACTGTGGGTATTATCTGCACTTATCTGTAATTGTGTGTATTTATAAATTAAAATGTAAATATTTCTTATTTACAAATTACATACATTGTTTAAGTGTGATGGTGGTGGTGGCCAAAGCCTCCACCAACACGGCTTCTCTCAGTGGCAGCCCTTAAACCCAACAACACCACTTACACCATTTACTCCTCTCATACATTATGACATATTTTGTTCATTCTAGAGTATATATCATGTTTCTATGTTATTAATATTGTTTATGTCATATTAGATGAATTGTGATAGATAAATAAGCTGTAGAGATGATGATAGCGTCATATTGAAGCATAATAAACTCGCCTTCCTCTTGCCTCCTACCTACCTCCTACACCAACAAGAATCAGTAAAGGTTAAGTGTGATGTTAAATGTTCATTTATCCATTTTATTAGTGCTTTATATTTATTTCTCATTGTTTTCTGTATGTAAATCTACATTTAATCTTTAAAAAATTATTTTTTGTTAATACTTTTGGCTGTCTGAAACGGATTAATTGGGTTTCCATTATTTCTTATGGGGAAAATAGATTCGCCAATCGTGAATTTCGCCAGTCGGCAGACTCTCTGAAATGGATTAATTGGGTTTCCACTATTTTTAATGAGGAAAAATAGATTCGCCAATCGTGAATTTCGCCAGTCGGCAGACTCTCTGGAACGGATTAATCACGAAATTCGGGGGTCCACTGTATAGTTATTCTCTATAAAATGTATTTTTTGTTAATACTTTTGGGTGTCTGAAACAGACTACAGTGGTCCCTCAAAAATCGTCCATAATCCGTTCCTGGAAGTGGGACTATTATCGAAATGGACGATTTTCGAATAAATTTTCCCCATAAGAAATAATGTAAATCCAATTAATTCGTTCTAGAAGTATCAACAACAATTTTTTTTTTTACCTAAAAGATAGATTTACATGCACAAAAGAATGAGCATTCAACATGACAGTTACCTTTATTGAAGGCTGTTGTTGATGAATGGAAGACAGGGAGGAGGAGAGAGGGAAGAGAGGTTATTTGGAAGGGGAATCCCCCTCCATAAGGACTCTAGGGCACTAATAAAATGTATAAATGAACATTGGAAATAGGGGTAGTTGATGAGTGGAACTGTCTGCCTAGTAGGGTGATCGAAGCTAAAACATTGGGTAGTTTCAAATTTAGGTTGGATAAATACACGAGTGAGAGGGGTTGGATTTGAGTCGGACTTGCACCTGAGCTTATTGCTTGGGTAGCATTTCTGTTAGTGGGTTGGATTTGTGAAGGACCGGCCTAGTATGGGCCAACAGGCTTATTGCAGTGTTCCTCCTTTCCAATGTTCTAAAAGCTATAGCTTGGGTAGTTTCAAATTTAGGTTGGATAAATACACGAGTGAAAGGGGTTGGATTTGAGTCGGACTTGCACCTGAGTTTATTGCTTGGGTAGCATTTGTTCTGTTAGTGGGTTGGATTTGTGAAGGACCGGCCTAGTATGGGCCAGCAGGCCTGTTCCAGTGTTCCTACTTTCTTAAGTTCTTATTTAACATCACACTTACCAGTAAGGTGATCGAGGCTAGGACCTTGGGTAGCTTCAAGAAGAGATTGGACAAATATATGAGTTGGAGGAGCCGAGTTTGATTTGTGTCATTGGGTACGGGAGTAAATTCTTGGGTAGCTTTGGGTGGAGGTCATTTTGATAAGGACCTGCCTTGTATGGGCCAGTAGACCTGCAGTGTTCTTCCATTGTTATGTTCTTATTGGCTATTTGTTTGTGTGAGGGAGGGATGGCAAGTTTATTGTTGGAGAATATGACACTAATATCAACTCTATGGCTTATTTATCTATCACAATTAAACTAATATGACATAATAAACAATATTAATAACATAGAAGCATGGAATATACTGTAGAATGAATAAGTCATTACGTATGTCACAAGAGGTGTTGTGTTGTGTTGTTGTTGGGTATATAAGGGCCACTGAGTGTAAGCCGTCCATAATGGTGGTGAGGCGGCGGTAGTTTTTGTAGCCCTATATAACTCCAACAACATTGGAGGAGTTGGTAGAATCGCTGAATCACTAAAGAAGGAACCCTCTACCACCATCACTACGACCTTCTACCACTATTACAACTGTTACCACCATCACTACCACCAAAGAAAGCTTCTAGTGCCAGCCCTTTGGTAAAGAATGTGAGAAACACAATTTATGAAAAAGTTTGTAGAAAAATACAAAGATGGTGGTGGTAGAGTGGAAGCAGTTGTGATAGTGGTTGATGAACATAAGAACATAAGAAAGGAGGATCACTGCAGCAGGCCTGTTGGCCCATGCTCGGCAGGTCCTTTACAATTCATCCCACTAACGAAACATTTTCCCAACCCAGCCCTCAATGCTACCCAAGAAATAAGCTCTGATAACTCTATCCACTCATTTGGGACTTGCAAATGAGTGGATAGAGTTATCAGAGCTTATTTCTTGGGTAGCATTGAGGACTGGGTTGGGAAAATGTTTCGTTAGTGGGATGAATTATAAAGGACCTGCCGAGCATGGGCCAACAGGCCTGCTGCAGTGATCTTCCTTTCTTATGTTCATCAACCACTATCACAACTGCTTCCACTCTACCACCACCATCTTTGTATTTTTCTACAAACTTTTTCATAAATTATGTGTTTCTCACATTCTTTACCAAAGGGCTGGCACTAGAAGCTTTATTTGGAGCCATGGTAGCTTATTTAGCACTTGCAAGCACTAAAATCAATGGAATATTATGAAATATTTCGTAGGAGCATGTGAGGGGACCGTCACTCACTGGTAAACAATGGCACACTGGCTGGGAAGGAAAGGCCGAGGCGGCTCAGAGCGTAAGTATGCGTCCAGGACGAAGGACTATTAGGACTATTAGCGAGTTACCGGACCATTTGCGAGCCAATATTTTGACGAAAAAACAGGACTATTTCCGAAATGGACGACTTTCAGGCCGGACGATTATTGAGGGACCACTGCAATTGGATTTACATTATTTCTTATGGGAAATATTAATTCGGTTTTCGTATGTTTCGGATTTAGACCGACCTTCTGGAACAGATTAAGTACGAAAATCGGAGTTCCACCATAATATCAGTTTGTGTAATAAATCTGTTGCTGTCAAAGAGAAAATCTAAAGTCGAAGGTGGGACTGTCATCAAGGAGGAAAGATAAAGTAAGGGTGCTAGAGTGGTGATGACACTGGAGGTAAATTCTGCATGCTCGTTGAAAAACGGGACAGCCAACAGAATATGGCAGACTGAAATTGGAACCTGACAGGTCTCAGAGTGGAACAGGGTGCCTCTCCATGAGATACCTATGAGCAAGACTGGTGTGCCCGATGGGAAGATGGGAGAGCATAGTCTCCTAACCTTGGCTCTGATGAATAGAAGAAAGCCAGAAACCTAAACATGGCTTTATAGAATATAATTTGTTAAGTCATATATCAACAGCTGCAAAGGTGGTTAGAGATTACAGCAAAATAGTCTGAGAATAGAATACCTATAGAATAACTGGGAGGTCATGTACTGCTGACCATGCAGCAGTGTCTGCCTGTTCGTTGCCCTGTACATCAATGTGACCAGGCACCCAGCAGAAAACTATTGTTTTGTTTTTGCTAGAAATGGACAACCAAGTTGTATACGAAAAACTAAGGGATAAGGCAAAATAAATTTTTTAATAGCTTGCAAATTATTATTATTATAATCAAAAAGAAGCGCTAAGCCACAAGGGCTATACAGCATAATAGCTTGCAAAGCACTAAAGGAGTCTGACACTATACAAACGTTGAGGTAGGCATAGATGCAATATGAATAATTGCAATGAGAACTGCATACAGTTCAGCTGTAAAAATGCTAGCCAAGTCTAATAAATGCCCTCACGCATCGTTGTTTAGGAACCCTGATGCAAACCTGACACCATCAGGGGATTTAGATCCATCAGTGTACACTGCAATGGCATGAAAATGAGACGAAGTGGTTGAGAATAAGGGAGCAAGAAGCAACTGTAGGTATTTGAGTTTTCATGCACGGCACTGGGGAAGAACAGACATGAACTGTTGGAAGCTTCCAAAGTGGAAGAGAAAAGCTAGATGAACATATAAAGGGGGCAGCTGAAGAGAAGTCAAGAGTGAGTGTTCAGACAGTGAGAAAAGGTATGGAGTAAACGGGCAATGAACAAACAGTGGACTTCTATTAACATCCAATACTATCCTGTATGTAGAAAAATCGTGAAGGTCATGAGCGGACAAAATAATGCAGGCAGTGGGCATCATGGCAATTGTTCAAGGATGGAACATTTGCCTCTGTATGTAGGCTCTCGACAGGAGCGACAAGCACCTAGACATAACATAATCCCTGATGATAGATGGGATCAAGTTTAGAAAGAGTTGTGGGAGAGGCTGCAGAAAATACTTGGTCGCCATAGTCTAGTTTTGATAAAAGGGCTGAATGCAGTCAAAGAAGAGTTCGACAGTCAGCCCCCACAAAAGAAGAGCAAGGGTTTTAAGGAGGTTCAGCTGGCTATGGGAAGTTGCTTTCAGGGATACGGAAGCCGTACAGGTACAGTATAACTGAGTATCAGAGACAACAGAACATCTGGTGAAAGTAATTTGGTGCGTTTTAGCACCAGAAAACTTAAACCCGTGTGTAGTGGCCCAATGGGAAACATGGTTGACAGCATTTTGGAGCGAGGCCGCTACTAGGCGGCAGTCAGCGCCTGCACAGGCTATAGCAAAGTCATCGACAAAGTAATGACCAAATATTAGATGGGAAAACAGAGGCTTGATCATTTATAGCTAGTAGAAAGTGTGTGGAGCTAAGTACACATCCCTGAAGGACATGTGGTAACTCAAATGTTTCATTTAATCACCTCCATGAACTTCTTTCTGCACATTTCTGGTCTACAATGTGGTTCTCAGTTCTCCCGGTCTAGTTCACAATGAAATATTCCATTATAAGTAGCTTCACTTTAGCCTTAAATGTACTAGTGGCTGCCGTGTCAACCACTCTCGGTTGTTGTCCTCGCATTCCTGCATTTCTCTCTTACTATTAGGTAGTGGGTTGTATACAAGTGTGATTTTTTTTTTTTTTTTCAACCAACTGGCCATCTTCTACCAAGGTACCTCTTCACCCCCCAATCCCCCCTTCCCTAGCCCATCTCCCCTTTTCCTCGTCCCGTTTGTAGCCTCTGGGGTCCTTCCCTCTGGCACTACGGTTTCTAGGTAGGGGAAGTGTGCTGGGGTTCATCAAACTCTGTGGGGGTCTCTCGGGAGTAGTGCAGTTTGCCGTGGAATCTGGATCATCTGGAGGTTTCCTTCCCTGATTTCCAGGAGGTAGGGCAGGGTGTTCTGCAGGTGGTATGCATTGTGGTGGGTATCAGATTGCCCCCTCTTTTGAGGGGGTGTGACATGGGTGTGGCACAGGTTCCATGCTGCATGTGCACTGCTGGCGGTTTAGAGGTCCTCTTGGATGAAGGGAGGAACTTACGACCTTTCCCTGCCTTCTAGTAATTTTTTTTTTTTTTTGTTCTTAGAAGTGCCACCATCATGGTGTCTTCGTTCCATCCCCCCCTCTCCTCCCAGGGCCCTTTCTGTTACCACATCCTGTTCTGACCCAGCTTCGTTATTGGACCATTCTCCAGACTTCCCATACCCCTGTACCTTCTGCTGGTGACGCTTCATCACCTGCTCCAGGTGCTGAGGCTCCATCTGTTTCTTCTAGTGCCTCTGCCCCTTGCACACCTTTGTGCATACAGTGCGATGGTTTTCAGATCGCCCACCTGCCTCAGGTCAGGCCGCCACGATCCTACACTTAAACGTTCCAGACCCTTTGCGTACAACGGTCCCTCAATTTCTGCTCATTCCACCCAGAAATGACCTACATGACACCCACTTCCTTTATGCACTATGTTTACAAGTACACAGTGGACCAAATTCTTTTCCTTGCAACCTATGTCTCTGATTATCTTTCAGACCACAGTATCAGTAAAGGTCTTTTACGACACGTTAGCCAAAATATATCATTTCACGCTCTTTGCAGTGGTGCGTGCATAGTTACTGTTCAGAACCCAGGCCAAGCTAATGATCTTTCCCATCACAGTTCAGAAACATGCTACTCTCAATTCTTGCATTGGTACGGTGGTCTTCTTACCAGTGTGCAGTGTGATTTTGTTTTGCAGTGATATTTTAGAGCAATTAGCCCTTCAGGACCTTCCAGTTCTCAAAGTAGACACACGTGTCCTGCCCGCAGTTACCCTGTAACATCACCCGCTTAACCTTTGTCGTGAACTCCCATCCTCCGTTTATATCACTGGACACTGCCTAGAGGTCTGTAAAGTGGTCCTTACACCCCAACAGTATCAAAATTGTTGGCATTTCGGACATCCAGCTAAATACCACAGGTCAGCGGTGGAGTGCCCGGCCTGCAGTGCCATGGATCATGCTAATACATCTGGCAGTCTTTGCCTTAATTGCAATGAAACTTGCCCTTCTTTTTCCCGCCGTGAAAATCTTTGTCTTAACGTGAAATCTGTTGTGTTAACCCTTTGACTGTCAAGACCCCCAAATCCTGAAGTGTGTCTGTCGCAAAATATTCAAAAAAAAAAATTCTCATGAAATGATAGAGAATTTTTTCCCAGTGGTAATGACACCAAAAGTACAAAACTTGTGGAATTATGGTCTCGCAAAGTTAGCGATCGTGGCGATTACGCCCACTTTGATCCCTATTTTCAGCCAATTCCATTATTCTAGTCAACGAAACTCATAGCTAATTCTTTAGAACTCCATTTGTTCTATTGATTGAGTACAAGAAACTGCCCATTTACCATTTTCAACCATAAAGTGGTCAGAAATTGGCAATTTCATGCAAGTTAAAAAAAGATGCCAATTTCAAAATTGTTATTATTATTAACACACTGGCCGATTCTCACCAAGGCAGGGTGGCCCGAAAAAGAGAAACTTTCACCATCATTCACTCCATCACTGTCTTGCCAGAAGGGTGCTTTACACTACAGTTTTTAAACTGCAACGTTAACACCCCTCCTTCAGAGTGCAGGCACTGTATTTCCCATCTCCAGGACTCAAGTCCGGCCTGCCGGTTTCCCTGAATCCCTTCATAAATGTTACGTTGCTCACACTCCAACAGCACGTCAAGTATTAAAAACCATTTGTCTCCATTCACTCCTATCAAACACGCTCACGCATGCCTGCTGGAAGTCCAAGCCCCTCGATCACAAAACCTCCTTTACCCCTTTCCTAGGCCGACCCCTACCCCGCCTTCCTTCCACTACAGACTGATACACTCTTGAAGTCATTCTGTTTTGCTCCATTCTCTCTACATGTCCAAACCACCTCAACAACCCTTCCTCAGCCCTCTGGACAACAGTTTTGGTAATCCCGCATCTCCTCCTAACTTCCAAACTACGAATTCTCTGCATTATATTCACACCACACATTGCCCTCAGACATGACATCTCCACTGCCTCCAGCCTTCTCCTCGCTGCAACATTCATCACCCATGCTTCACACCCATATAAGAGTGTTGGTAAAGCTATACTCTCATACATTCCCCTCTTTGCCTCCAAGAACTTTGTCCTTGGAGGCAAAGAGGGGAATGTATGAGAGTATAGTTTTACCAACGCTCTTATATGGGTGTGAAGCATGGGTGATGAATGTTGCAGCGAGGTCCAGAATAAAAAATGCAGACATTCCTGGCACTAGAATAACATTTTCCCTGTTCATTAGTCATGTCTCCAGGCCCTCTTATATTACTCTTGCTGTCTATTTTGAATTTTTGCAGAAATCGAACATTTCTGCTACTTTGAGCTCAATTTCAAGGTCCTTTTCTTTGTGAAACCAATCAAAATCATTTCTATTCCTGTAATATATCTATGTTCTATCAAATGAGACCAAGAAAACGAGAATACAGCCATAAATACTACATGAAAATAATACACCTCAAAGTCGGTGTTGTAATCCAAAAACATGGTCAGAGTTTGTTTTTTTTTCCTCGTGCACTGCTTGCTGCAGGATTTTTTTTTTCTTCAAGGGGGGCTCCTTGTCACGGTGAAGAGGCTCTTGGTCTGAGGAATTAGACCTGTCGGTCTCCTTCCTCAGACCGAATGTAATTACCCCCAATCCCCCCTTCCCTATCCCATCCTCCCCACCCCTCCCTTTTGCCCTTCCTCTTTTTGGCCTTTGGGATTTTTCCCACAGACACACTAGTTCCTAGGTAGGGGAAAGGGTACCGGGGTCCATTCCATTCTGTTTAGGTTCTTGGCGGTGGCATAGTTTGCTGTGGAATCTGGATCGCCTGGGGATGTCCCGATCCCTCTCCGGTATCCCGGAGGGTGGCTTTGGGTGTCTTTGGGGCGACGGGTGTATCTCTGGAAGCTACCTTTCGGATTCCGGTCGCCCTCTTTTGTCCACCGAGGTAGCTCGGTAGATGCGAGGTTGCTATCCCGGATTGCTGGTTTACTGGCATGAAGGTAGGTTATGGCACGGGTTCCATGCTGCATCTGCGCTACTTGCGGTGCAGAGGTCCTCTTGATGGAACATCTGGTAAATCGATGTTTAATGTGGTATTCCCCTCAGGGAAGGTTCCTTGATGTTGGTGAGGGGCTCTTGATTTAGGGAATTGGATCTGTGCTCCAGTTCCCCGAATTAAGCCTGAATGCCTTCCACATCCCTCCCAGGCGCTGTATAATCCTACGGGTTTAGCGCTTCCCCTTGATTATAATAATAATTAATGTATTTAGAGACAAAAGTCTCTCCACTAGTCAATATGGCTTTTGTAAGGGCCGTTCTACCATAGATCCCTTACTACGCTTGGATACATATGTTTGTAATGCCTTTGCGAATAACCACTCAGTTATTGCCATTTTTTTGACCTCGAAGGCATACGATACAACTTGGAGGTATAATATATTGGCCCAAGCCTACTCCTTAGGCCTCCGAGGCAATCTACCATCCTTCCTTAAAAACTTTTTAACTGACAGACATTTCCGTGTTCGGGTTAATAATGTGCTCTCCTCGGACTTTGTCCAAGCTGAGGGTATCCCTCAGGGATGTATTCTGAGCACAACACTTTTTCTCCTCGCTATAAATGATTTGGCCCCTAGATCTATTCAGCGGCTTCTCCTACTACTCTC
Source organism: Cherax quadricarinatus (assembly GCF_038502225.1). Classification (NCBI taxonomy): domain Eukaryota; kingdom Metazoa; phylum Arthropoda; class Malacostraca; order Decapoda; family Parastacidae; genus Cherax; species Cherax quadricarinatus. The sequence continues at coordinate 19,259,639 of NC_091335.1, read as the reverse complement.
TCAAGCCTTAATCCCATCCCTCACCAGGGATTACGTTTCTGCCTTGGTGCTTTTCGCTCTTTTCCTGTTGAGAGCCTCTATGCAGAAGCGAATATTCCATCCTTGTCCAATCACCGTGATGCCCATTGCCTTCGCTACTATGTTCGCTCTCATGATCTCCGCAATCCTTCCATACGTAGAATAGTCACCGATGTTAGTAGACATTCTTTATTTGTTCGTTGCCCCTGTTTGCTCCATCCCTTTTCTCTGACTACATTTACTCTTGTCTTCCCTTCAGTTACCACCTTTCTATGTTCATGTAGCATCTCACTTTTCCCTGCCCCCTTGGGAAGTTCCAGCTGTCCAAGTCTGTTCTGTCTCACTCCCTTGCGTGAAAGCCCAAGTGCCTACGGTAGCTTCCTGCTCTCTTTTTCTTGACCACTTCTGCTCTCATTCTATCAGTGTACACAGATGGCTCTAAGTCTTCTGATGGCATCAGATTCGCAGCAGCGTTTCCGGACAGTGTTGTGCGAGGACATTTACTATCCTCGGCTAGCATTTTTACAGCTGAATTGTATGCCATTCTTGCAGGACTTATCCGTATTGCATCTATGCCCGTCATCATTTGTGGTTGTCTCAGACTCCCTTAGTGCTCTACAGGCTATATGAAAATTTGATACACCTCACCCCCTAGTCCTCCGTATCCAACTTTGGCTACGCCGTATCTCTACCAAGCATAAAGATATTGTTTTTTGTTGGGTCCTTGGTCATGTTGACGTACAGGGCAATGAACAGGCAGACACTGCTGCACGGTCAGCAGTACATGACCTACCAGTTTCACATAGAGGTGTTCCATTTACGGACTATTTTACTGTAATAGCCACCCACCTTCACGCCCGTTGGTCTGATCTACTCGGTAACAAACTTCATTCTATTAAATCGAGTATAGGTTACTGGCCATCTTCTTGTCATCAGTGTCGAAGTTGGGAGACTACTCTCTCCCGTCTTTGCATTGGCCACACTCGTCTTACTCATGGAGAGGCACCCTGTTCCTCTCTGCGAGACGTGTCAGGTTCCATTATCAGTTAGCCACATTCTGTTAGACTGCCCTCTCTATCAACGAGCACGCAGAATTTACCTCCAATGTCGTCTCCTCTCTACCTTCCCTTCTTGCTGATGGACCCTCCTTTAATCCTGACTCTCTCAATGACTGATTTACTCCACAAACTCTGATGATGATACCTTTCGCACTCCCCTCAGCCCTTTCTACCCTCTACCCTGCTGTTCTCCATAACCTATTACTCATCCATCTCCCTTTTGCCACCCGATACCCTCGCTTCCTTCCTGCCCTGCAGCGCTGTATAGCCCTTGTGGTTTAGCGCTTATTTTTTATTATAATTTAATCCTGACTCTCATTGACTTCTTGACAACAACTGACTTACTCCACAAACTCTGATGACGATACCTTTCGCACTCCCCTCAGCCCTTTCTACCTTAATCTCTTGCTACCCTCTACCCCTGTACTTGCCACCTGATACCCCTGCTTCCTTCCTGCCCTGCAGTGCTGTATAGCCCTTGTGGTTTAGCGCTTCTTTTTGATCATAATACAGGATTTTTTTTATACTGCTCACGCAGACCCATTCTCACATGTGGGCCTACCAGCTAGAATTTTGGTGTATTAATACATCAAAAAATACTGGTTCGTAAGATGTATATACACAACACTGACAGTCAAAGGGTTAAGGAGAGCGTAGGTCTTATGCTATGGCTGTCTCTTGGCTCCGCCTTCAGGGGAATCTTCCTTGTGTTCCTTATTCTCGAGTAGCTAGGAGACTTCCAACCTTGACGGTGGTCCCCCCCCACCTACCAGCTCCTCTGGTGCCATGTCTTCCGGGGTCACCCCTCTAATTCTTTTTCAGTTTTACCCCCCTAAAACCCCCACCTCCGTACCTCTTCCTACTTCTACTATATCTCACCCGCTAGTTTCTCAGTCTGTGAGGCCTCGCACACCTCCACCTGCTAAGTTGAACCTGTCTCCTAAGCTTAAGTCTCTTCACATTCCTCCGGTGCTTACAATTTCCAAACAGTCCTCCTTTTCAGTCTTGGTGCCTAGTTCTCACCCCCCTTTCTAACTCGCATGAAGGTAGAGGTTCACCTACCCTCTTTTTCTGTGCCCCCCAGACTCCTTCAACCTCCTTCCTCTCTGGTTTCACTGCAGGACTCTTCTGTCCCCTCCGGCACATCTCTCCAGGTTCGTACTTCCCTCTCAAACCTCTTTGGTTCCCTCCAGTTTCCCCAATCTCTACCTCACCTGTCTCTTAAGTCATGGTATTGGCATCTTCCTTGTCCGCTAAAACACTTCATGCTACCTCCGACTATATTGTGGAGACAAAACCCTCGATGGTCACCAGTGCACCGCCTTATTTTTCACAACCCTTGCAGCAGTCTTTTCCGTCACAGCATTCCGATTCCTCCTTGCTTACATGCTTTCCATTGCCTCCACACATTGACTTCACAGACCTTACTAGCCCGTAGATTTAATCACTTCTCATTGTTAGCATACGTATCTCTGTGCATAATGACTCGTTTACAATGGAATATTTGTGACCTCGGGTAATTGGGGAGAGCTTTAGGTGTTGCTCTCCCAGTTTTCCCCAGTATGTCAGGTTACAAGAGCATAAAGTTTGTTCAGTGGTTATCCATCCCATTGCTGCCCTTACCATTCTTACCTTCTTGCAAATGGCCCTACCTTTGATTTATGATCACTTTTTGACTATACGTACAAAGTTTGGCACACAACTCCTAGTGTTCCTTACAGTCCTCTCCACGTAGCTCTATAGCCCTGGCACTATATGTCAGTTTAGTGCTTTGATTATAATAATTCTACCAAGGTAGGGATACTTCCCCCCCCCCAAAAAAAAAATCACCACTGTCTTGTCCGAGGTGCATTGATACTGCACCTCAGATGCCCTCTAAACTGCAATATTCCCACCCCTTTTCCAGAGTGCAGGCATAGTACTTTTCTCCTCCAGGACTCGAGTCCAGCTAACTGGTTTCCCCGAATCCCTTCATAAATGTTGTTGCCTTGCTCACACTCCAACAGCATGTCAGGTTATGAAAACACCTGTGCAACTCCTAACACTACCCTTTAAAAATGTTACAACTGTATTGTATTTTCAGGTCTCGGTAACTCTGCGTGAACTAGGTCTCGACTTCACAGGAGGATATTCAATTACTGATGTTTTTGATGGTGTACATTATGGAACTGTTCTCCCAGACAAACGGTTCAAGGTAGATGTGAACCCTTCAGGGGTGGTACTGGTGAGATGTGACCTTGTCAAGTCTACTGGGTTTGGTACCAGGTCACAGTTTAGAGAACCACCTCAGCAAAATGCCTTCAGAAACCCATTTCAGAATAATCTTTTTAGTCCGTTTGGACAACAGAGACATTTCTAAAATAAAGAATCCCTTTTTGTATGTACAGAGAGGTTTATACTTTTACATGGCCAATATTTATCAATTTTTCTTATGTTGTTAGAATTTCCTTATGTTTGGACTTTTTTTTATATATACAGTGGACCCCCGCATAACGATCAGCTTCCAACTCGACCAATTATGTAAGTGTATTTTTGTAGGTGTATTTTTGGGGGTCTGAAACGGACTAATCTAATTCACAATATCTCTTATGGGAACAAATTCGGTCTATAACGGCACCCAAACAGACTTCAGGATTGAAATAATATCGTTATCTGGGGGTCCACTGTATATATATATATATATACATGTATATGCTAGTAAGTTGTAAGATAATAAAATGTATCTCAATATACAAGATATTTAAATTTCAGATATGAAATTACAATACTATAATTTTAAGAGACCAGGAAACCATTTTATTTAGTGATCAATTTTGAATCGTGGAAAAAGTGACTTACCTTTTAACTGCATCTAATATACTACTATGCAATGATTGTGTATCCAACATACTGGCACACAATTTTCAAAAATGCCACCTGCCAGTTTTTTTTTACCTCAGCTCAACTGTTTGGATCTCCTAAAACCTCCTCTTGCCTTTGAAAGAAATCAGAGACTAGGCAGATCTCTGCATAATGAAACTAAGGCCTGTTTTTTCCACCAGCTTCCCTACCAGCAAACAAGTTGTGAATTATTATTATTATAATCAAAAAGAAGCGCTAAGCCACAAGGGCTATACAGCAACAAGTTGTGAAACAACCAGGAAGATGCATTATTTGTTACAAATTTAATACAGTAAGATACTAACAGTGGAATTCAGCCAATATTATTATAATCAAAAAGAAGTGCTAAGCCACAAATTCAGCCAATAAATACACTATATAGACTTAACCCAGGATAATCCAATCTAGTCAGTGTGACATAATTCTGTGTATACAGTATATCACTATATTTTCATCTCTCTGAATTTAAGCTTAGGACAATAGAAGGGAAGAGGAGAGACTAGAGGATTGACGAGGGAAAGAGGGTATGAAGGGAGAAAAAGTTGGCATATGAAATGTTTTTGCAATATAGAATTGATATACAGAGGAAGGAGCATGTGGAGATCCAAAGAGAGGTTAAGAGTGGTGAGAGAGTGGCAAAGGTGTCATCAGCAAATTTTCTGAGAATAATGAAAAATTCTGGAGTGAGTTCAGTAAGCTGAGAAAGCCTAGGGAAAAAATGTATTTAACAAAGACAAAAGAGTGGAGCTATTAACCCCTTGACTGTCGCAACCCCAAATCCTGAGGAGTGTCCTGGTGTCGCAAAATTTCCGAAAAAAAATTATTTTTTTCTCATGAAATGAGAGAGAATCTTTTCCCGATTGTATTGACACCAAAAGAACAAAATTTGATGGAAAATGACGGAATTACGCTCTCGCAAAGTTAGCGGCCTCTGCGATATTTATGAATCAGCGATTTTGCCCACTTGGAGCCCTATTTTTGGCTAATTCCATTGTTCCAGTCGACCAAACTCATAGCTATTTCTTTAGAACTCCATTTTTTTCTATCGATTGAGTACAAGAAACTGCCCATTTACCGATTTCAATTAAACAATAACGTGGTCAGATTATTATAATCAAAAAGAAGCGCTAAGCCACAAGGGCTATACAGCGCTGCAGGGCAGGAAGGAAGCAAGGGCATCAGGTGGCAAAAGGGAGGTGGATGAGTAATAGGTTACGGATAACAGCGGAGCAGTGGATGGTGAAAGGGTAAAGGGCAGCAAGAGACTGAGCTAGAAAGGGCTGAGGGGAGTGCGTAAGGTATCATCATCAGAGTTTGTGGAGTAAATCAGTCGTTGTCAAGAAGTCAATGAGAGAGTCAGGATTAAAGGAGGGTCCATCAGCAAGAAGGGAAGGTAAAGAGAGAGTAGTAGAACGAAGACGGCGTTGGAGGTAAATTCTGCGTGCTCGTTGATAGAGAGGGCAGTCTAACAGAATGTGGCTAATCGATACTGGAACTTGACACTGCTCACAGAGAGGTACAGGGTGCCTCTCCAAGAGATACCCGTGAGTAAGACGAGTGTGGCCAATGCGAAGACGGGAGAGAGTGGTCTCCCAACCACGGCACTGATGACAAGAAGACGGCCAGTAACCTATGCTCGGTTTAATAGAATGAAGTTTGTTACCTAGCAGAGTTGACCAACGTTGTTGCCAACGGGCGCGAAGGTGGGCAGCTATTGTAGCAAAATAGTCCAGAAATGGAACACCTCTATAGGAAATTGGTAGGTCATGTACTGCTGACCGCGTAGCACTGTCTGCCTGTTCATTGCCCTGCACGTCGACATGACCAGGGACCCAACAAAAAATAATATCTTTATGCTTCGTAGAGATACAGCGTAGCCAAAGTTGGATAAGGAGAACTAGGGGGTGAGATGTATCAAATTTTCGTATAGCCTGTAGAGCACTAAGGGAGTCTGAGAGTACCACAAATGATGACACAGGCACAGATGCAATACGAATAAGTGCTGCAAGAATGGCATACAGTTCAGCAGTAAAAATGCTAGCCGAAGATAGTAAATGCCCCTGCACAATGCTGTCCGGAAACACTGCTGCGAATCCGACGCCGTCTGAAGACTTTGAGCCATCTGTGTACACAGCGGTGGCGTGAGAATGGGAGTGGAAGTGATCAAGAAAAAGAGAGCGGGAAGCCACCATAGGCATTTGAGCTTTCGAGCAAGGGAGTGAGAAAGAACAGACCCGAACAGCTGGAACTTCCCAGGGGGGTAGGGAAAAGTGAGATGCTACATGAACATATAAAGGTGGTAACTGAAGGGAAGACAAGAGTGAATGTAGGCGAAGAGAAAAGGGACGGAGCAAACAGGGGAGGCGAACGAATAAAGAATGTCTACTAATATCGGTGACCATTCTATAAATGGAAGGATTGTGGAGATCGTGAGAGCGTACATAGTAGCGAAGGCAATGGGCATCATGGTGATCAGACAAGGATGGAACATTCGCTTCTGCATAGAGGCTCTCAACAGGGGAAGAGCGAAAAGCACCAAGGCACAAACGTAATCCTTGGTGATGGATAGAGTTAAGGCTAGAGAGAGTAGCAGGAGAGGCCGCGGAATAAATCTGGTCACCATAATCGAGTTTAGATAAAACGAGGGCTGAATGTAGGCGAAGCAGAGTTCGACGATCAGCTCCCCAGGAAAGATGAGCAAGGGTTTTAAGAAGGTTTAGCCAGCTGTGACAAGTTGCCTTCAGAGAGGTAATGTGAGGTTTCAAGGATAACCTACGGTCAAAGAGAAGGCCTAGAAACCTGACTGTATCACGTTCGGGGATACAGGAGCCATAGCGTTTTGGTACTTGAAAATTTAAACCCATGCGAGGTGGCCCAAGTGGAAACATGGTCGACCGCATGCTGGAGAGAAACTGCAATAAGATGACAGTCAGCGCCTGCACAAGCAATAGCGAAGTCATCAACATAGAGTGATAACCAAATATTGGGTGGAAGAACAGAGGCCAAATCATTTATAGCAAGGAGAAAAAGTGTTGTGCTTAGAACACATCCCTGAGGGACACCTTCAGCTTGGACGAAGTCCGGGAAAAGAACATTATTGACTCGAACACGGAAATGTCTGTCAGTTAAAAAGTTCTTAAGGAAGGATGGTAGATTGCCTCGGAGGCCTAAGGAATGGGCCTGGGCCAAAATATTATACCTCCAAGTTGTGTCATATGCCTTCTCAAGGTCAAAAAATATGGCAATAACCGAGTGATTATTCGCAAAGGCATTACGAACATACGTATCCAAGCGTAGTAAGGGGTCTATGGTAGAACGACCCTTACGAAAGCCATATTGACTAGCAGAGAGACTGTTGTGTGTCTCTAAATACCACATTAAACGTCGATTTACGAGACGTTCCATCACTTTGCAAACTGCACTAGTAAGAGCGATGGGACGATAGTGGGAGGCATCATGTCCTGTAGTACCCGGTTTGTGGAAAGGGAGAACAATGGCAGATTTCCACAGCTGGGGAAGAACTTGTGCCCAAATAAGATTGAAGTGGTGTAAGAGGACAACAAGGGCTGACCGATGTAAATGTTGTAACATACGAATATGAATGTCGTCAGGCCCAGCTGCCGATGATCAGCAAGCTGAGAGCATTGCCTCTAGTTCTTGAAGTGTAAAAGGCACATTATACTGTTCTTCTCTGAGAGAAGAAAAGTCCAAGGGTACTAACTCTCTGGCAGACTTTGAGGAAAGAAACGAGGGGCATAGATGGAGCCCTTGGGAAATATGGACCAGATGTGTGTCAAGTTCAATGGCAACGTCGAGAGGGTTTGCTACATAAACACCAGCGACCCGTAGAGCAGGAGCCGGGTCAGGAGAGTATTTACCACTCAATTTCCTGACTTTTTTCCAGACTGCACTCATAGAAGAAGCAGAGGTGATGGTGGAAACATAGTCTCGCCAACAAGTGCGTTTAGCTTCACAGATGACACGGCAAGCAATCGCACGCTTCTGCTTAAAATCAAGAAGTCTCTCAGTGGTTCTATTGTACCGGTACCTGCCCCATGCAGCGCGATTCAAACGTACTGCACGAGCACAAGCAGGAGACCACCAAGGCACGCACTTCTGAGAATGCCTGCCTGAGGTTTGGGGTATAGAATGAGAAGCTGCGGTATAAACTGACGTCGAGAAGATGTGTAGGAGCTCATCAATGGAGGATGAAGAAGGAACCTCACTAAAAGCAGTGAGGTGTGAGTAAAGATCCCAATTTGCCCGATCAAATTGCCAGCGAGGGCTACGGAAAGGTGGTGAATAGGAAGGAGAAGTAAGAATGATTGGAAAATGATCGCTGTCATGTAAATCCGGTAGAACAGACCAGGTGAAGTCTAGTGCAGTGGAGGAAGAGCAGACTGATAGATCGATGCAAGAGAGAGTACGAGTACAAGGATCAAAATGGGTGGGAGTACCCGTATTTAAAACATGGAGGGGGCGAGAGGCGAGAAAAGCCTCCAACTGGATGCCACGTGAGTCACAATGAGACCCCCCCCCAGAGGAAATGGTGGGCATTAAAATCACCAAGTAACAGAAGTGGTGGTGGTAAGGATGAAACAAGAAAGGCAAAGTCTGGGATAGAAAATGCTCGAGAAGGAGAGAGATATAAAGAACATATTGTAAACCACTTATTCAAGTGGATACAGGCTGCAGTGTAATGCAGCGAGGTATGGACAAATAGTTGACAGTACGGAATATCATTGCGTAGAAGAAGGGCACTTTCATTAAAGGTCCCATCTGAGAAAGGATCCGAAGAATACAATAAATTATAGCCTGAGATAGGTTGGAAAACAGCCGAGTGTAATTTTGGTTCTTGTAAGCAAGCACCAACAGGGGAAAACCTGGAAAGCAACATCTGAAGCTCACCCCGATTACCCCTGAGGCCGCGGATATTCCACTGTAAATAGACCATGATTGGCGATGAAGAAAATACCAGGAATCTGTAGGTAAAGGCACCTACGAACTAGAGGGGTTAGAAAAGTCAACATGTGGTGGCATTGGAAGACATTCAAGCAGCGAAGAATGGGGTTGTGAAGATGGAGGAGAGGGAAGAGAAGGAACAGGAAGTGAATCAGTGTCCATTGAAGGTTTAGTCTCTGCAATATATTCTGAAATGGCTTCAAGTGTTTCTGAATTCAAAGATCTATGGGAGACCATATTGGAGATAGAAGGAGGAGGGTGAGTAAAGATTGGGACAGTAATGGACTGTACCAAAGTAGAGGGGGAGGGAAGAGTGTAAGGGACTGGAGATGAAGTGTGGGGGGGGACAGAAGAGGCAGAAACCTGGGAGGTGGCAGAAGAGGGAGAAACTTGGGAGGGGACGGGGATGGAAGGCATAGTACGAGGAGGAGGGTGAATCTCCACACTTGTAATAGAGCCAGAGAGAGGGTAAGAACTAGGTACAGAGACTGGAAAGGTAAGTGTGGAGGTGGAAGAAGGGAAGGAAGGGGCAAAGAAGATTTGAGCAATGTGGATTTTTTGGACTTCTGAGAAGTAGAGGGGCGATTGGTATAAGGTGTCGTACGAGGTCTTGTCAATACTGGGGCTTGTGAGGAAGGACGCGAAGATGTGAGAACAGACTGAGTTGTAGTCGGGACGTCAGAGCCAAGGACAGCAAAAGGATTAGATGCCGGAGTGGCTATGGGAGGGGTAACAACAGAGGAGGCTGCAGAAGATGGGACCCCAGAAGTGCGGGGATGTTTGGAAACACGAGAATAAGAAACACGGGGTAGTCTCCCTTGGAGGCGGAGATGAGTAACTGCCATAGCATAAGGGAGACCTTCTGCCTCTTTGAGGCAACGGATTTCACATTCATTTAAGTAGACCTGGCAACGGCTGGAGTACGAAGGGTGAGCTTCATTACAATTAAGGCAAGATGGAGGTTGACTGCAAGATGTATTAGAATGGTCGTCGGCACCACAGACTGGGCATTCGGCCATAGATCTGCAATATTTCGCTGGGTGACCAAAACGCCAGCAATTTCTACATTGTTGCGGTGTAGGTATCACCTTTCGAACTTGTAACCGATGTCCCGCGACATATACAGAGGACGGGAGTTCTCAGCTGTCAAAAGTTAAACGAGCCACATTGCAAGGGTAACGTCTCCGCCCCCGGGCAGGAAGGACATAAGTGTCTACTTTGAGGATTGGGAGATCCTGGAGTTCCAGCTGTTCAAGAATGTCATTGCCACATGACTGGAAATTCTGTTGGACTATGGTATGGGGCAGAATGACAGTACCACTACAAGAATTGAGAGAAAGATGTTTTTCAATAGTGATAGGAGTAGTATTGATATTCGAAAGGAGAGAAAGATCATGAGCTTGGGTAGCATTCTGGACAGTGACGATGCACGTACTGCTCTTGAGAGCATGAAATGAAATATCTCTACCAACATGACGCAGGAGCGCTTTGCCAATACTATGGTCAGAAAGGTAGGCAGAAGAAGAAGTCGGTCTTAAAGTAAAGAATTTAGTCCATTGTGTGGTCCGAAACTGAGCGTGGAGAGGGAGTGCTTGACGTGTCGGTCTTTTCCGAGTAGAATGGGAAGGTAACGAAGGAGCATCATCAGGAGATTGACGTTGGCATTTAGGAGTGGGACAGGAGTTGGTCCGGCGTGAAATGGGCGGGCGATTCGAAAACTGCCGTACCGTAGAGGGAGAAGCCAGAAGCATAGTCAAAGGAGAGCGGAGTTCAGACAAATCGAAGGAGTCAGTTAAAGCCCCGGTACCTGAAGCGGGTGAGGAAACAGCACCAGCAAGAGGTACAGGGGCATCAGGAGTGTCCGAAGAGTGGTCTAAACACAAGGCAGGGTCAGAATGGGGTGCGGTATCAAGAAGGGGCCCGGGGGTAGTGGGTTCATGGATTGGGTTCTCCATGGTTAGGTTACTCCTTTGCTTTTTGTTTTTAAGAAAAAAAAAAGAAGAAAAGAAAAGAAAATAAAAATAAAAAAAATAAAAATTGGGGAGCGGGGAGGAATAGTTCCCAGGAGGAATGAAAGGGCCGGAAATCTCCCTCTGTGCCCAAGAGGACCTCAGCACCACTAGTAGCGCAGATGCAGCATGGAACTCGTGCCATACCCTACCCTTCATGCCGGTAAACCAGCAATCTGGGATAGCAACCTCACATCTGCCGAGCTACCTCGGTGGACAAAAGAGAGGGCGGCCGGATATCCGCCATAAAGCATACCTCCTTCGGCCACCACCCCCGGAATCCGAAAGGTGGCTTCCAGAGATACACCCGTCGCCCGAAAGACACCCAAAGCTACTCCGGGATACAGGAGAGGGATCGGGACATCCCCAGGCGATCCAGATTCCACGGCAAACTACGCCACCGCCAAGAACCTCAATGGAATGGGATGGACCCCGGTGTCCTTTCCCCTACCTAGGAACTAGCACGCCTGTGGGAGAAATCCCAAAGGCCAAAAAGAGGAAGGGCAAAAGGGAGGGGTGGGGAGGAGGAGGAGGAATGGAAAAAGGGGAGGATGGGATAGGGGAGGGGAGAATGGGGGGTAATTAGGTTTGGTCTGAGGAAGAAGACCGACAGGTCTAATTCCTCAGACTAAGAGCCTCTTCACCACGCCAAGGAGCCCCCCTTGAAGAGGAACGTGGTCAGAAATTTGCAATTTGGCCAATTTCACAAAAATTAAAAAATATGAGTTTCAAAATAGGGTCCAGAATGAACAATGCAAACATTCCTGGCTCTAAAATAACATTTTCTTTGTTCATCAGTCACATCTCCAGGCCCCTCTGATATTACTCATGCTATTTTGAATTTTTATTCAAACAAATAATAGAAGATTTACTGTTATGCAGACTACTGCAATATTGTAATATCTGTATAAATAATGTCAATCCATTCATGACTGCATATTAGAATGGCTACTTGGACATTTATTGGAAAATGACATCATTTGTTTACTTTTGAACATCGGCAAAAATCAAACGCTTCCCCTACTTTGAGCTCCATTTCAAGGTTCTTTTCATAGTAAAACCAATCAAAATCACCTCTATTTCTATAATATGTTTTTCATTCTATCAAATGAGACCAAGAAAACGAGAATACAACCATAAATACTATACGAAAATAGACCACAAAGTCAGCATTTTAATTAAAAAAAAATCGGTTGTAGGTGTCACTGTCCACCATGGACAGTGACACCTACGCTACTCTGAGACCCCTCTCCCTGCTTTGGTTGCTCCCTTGCAACATTGCACAGTGATGATGCACTGAGAAATGTGAAAGTACTTGAGCTAAAATTTCCCCTCCCCGGCTTGTAATGTATAGTTAAGATTGCCTGTCTGCGGTTGTTTGCACACACACACACCCAATATATACATTATATATACATGTATATATACATATTACATAGGTCTTAGACAGGGATGTGTAATGTCAGCATGGTTGTTTAATATATTTATAGATGGGGTTGTGAAAGAAGTAAATGCTAGGGTGTTCAGGAGAGGGGTGGGATTAACCCTCTGAGGGTCGACAGGCCCTCTCCGAGACTCGTTCTCAGGGTCGGCCAAATTTAAAAAAAAAAATAATAATAATTTTCTCTTATGAAAAGATAGAGAATCCTTTCCTGAGCATAATGACACCAAAAGTTTGAAATTTGATGGAAAACTTATGGAATTATGCTCTCGCGAAGCTAGCGGTCTTGGCGATGTATACGCATCAGCAATTTTGCCCACTTTGAGCCCCATTTTCGGCCAATTCCACTGTACTAGTCGACAAAAACATGAATATTTCGCTAGAACTCCATTTTTTCTATCGAATGAGTGCAAGAAACCACCCATTTATCAATTTCAACTATCCAGTACAGTGGTCAGAATTTAGCAATTTTGCCAATTTCACACAAATTTCAAAAGATGCCAATTTCCGAATAGGGTCCAGAATAAACAAGACATTCCTGGCACTAAAATGACATTTCCTCTGTTCATTAGTCACGTCTCAAGGCCCCTCTTATATTCTTTTGCTTTCCACTTTGAATTTTTATTCACAAAAAATAGAAGATTTACTGTTATGCCGACTACTGCATTAGTGTAAAAAATGGTATAAATAATATTGACACACTTGCGAAAGAATATTAGACTCTCCAGTCGACGTGTATTGGACGCTTGGCATGATTTGTTTACTTTTGAACTTTGGTAAAAATTGAACATTTCTGCTACTTTGAGCTCAATTTCAAGGTACTTTGCATTGTAAAACCAGTCAAAATCATCTCAATTTCTGTAATATGTCTTCCATTCTATAAAATGAGACCAAGAAAACTAGAATACAACAATAAATACCATACGAAAATACAGTGCAAAGTCGCTGTTTTATTCCAAATAAACGGTCTTTTTTTTTTTTCATGCACTGTGTGCTGCAGGATTTTTTTTTATACTGTGCACACTGACCACATAGACCCATTCTTTCATATGTAGGCCTACCAGCTTTCTCCCACTAGATTTGAGGGCGCTAGAATTTAGGCGTACTAGTACGTCAAAAACCCTGGGTCATAAGCCATACTAGTACGGCCGAAACCCTCAGAGGGTTAAATTATGGGGAATCAAATACAAAATGGGAATTGACACAGTTGCTTTTTGCTGATGATACCGTGCTTATGGGAGATTCTAAAAAAAAATTGCAAAGGTTAGTGGATGAGTTTGGGAGTGTGTATAAAGGTAGAAAGTTGAAAGTGAACATAGAAAAGAGTAAGGTGATGAGGGTATCTTATGATTTAAAGAAAAATTGGATATATTGGGGAGGAGGAGTATGGAAGAAGTGAATGTTTTCAGATACTTGGGAGTTGACGTGTCAGCGGATGGATTTATGAAGGATGAGGTTAGTCATAGAATTGATGAGGGAAAAAAGGCGAGTGGTGCGTTGAGGTACATGTGGAGACAAAAAACGTTATCTATGGAGGCAAAGAAGTGAATGTATGAAAGTACGTATAGTAATACCAACACTTATATGGGTGTGAAGCTTGGGTTGCGAATGCAGCAGCGAGGAGGCGGTTGGAGGCAGTGGAGATGTCCTAAGGGCAATGTAAATATTATGTAGAAAATTCGGAGTGTGGAAATTAGGAGAAGGTGTGGAGTTAATAAAAGTATTAGTCAGAGGGCTGAAGAGGGGCTGTTGAGGTGGTTTGGTCATTTAGAGAGAATGGATCAAAGTAGAATGACATGGAAAGCATATAAATCTATAGGGGAAGGAAGGCGGGGTAGGAGTTATCCTCAAAAAGGCTGGGAGGAAGGGGTAAGGGAGGTTTTGTGGGCGAGGGGCCTGGACTTCCAGCAGGCGTGCATGAGCGTGTTTGATAGGAGTGAATGGAGACGAATGGTATTTGGGACCTGACGAGGTGTTGGAGTGTGAGCAGGGTAATATTTAGTGAAGGGATTCAGGGAAAACGGTTATTTTTATATAGCCGGACTTGAGTCCTGGAAATGGTAAGTTCAATGCCTGCACTCTAAAAGAGGGGTTTCGGGATATTAGCAGTTTGGAGGGATATGTTGTGTGTTTTTATACGTATATGCTTCTAAACTGTTGTGTTCTGAGCACCTCTGCAAAAACAGTGATTATGTGTGAGTGAGGTGAAAGTGTTGAATGATGAAAGTAATTTCTTTTTGGGGATTTTCTTTCGTTTCGGGTAACCCTGCCTCGGTGGGAGACGGCCGACTTGTTAAAATATAAATGTGTGTGTGTGTGTATATATATAATATATATATATATATATCCTAGGTAGTAGGTTGGTAGACAGCAACCGCCCAGGGAGGTACTACCGTCCTGCCAAGTGAGTGTAAAACGTAAGCCTGTAATTGTTTTACACGATGGTAGGATTGCTGGTGTTTTTTTCTGTCTCATAAACATGCAAGGTTTCAGGTACGTCTTGCTACTTCTGCTTACACTTAGGTCACACTACACATACATGTACAAGCATATGTATACACACCCCTCTGGGTTTTCTTCTATTTTCTTACTAGCTCTTGTTCTTGTTTATTTCCTCTTATCTCCATGGGGAACTGGAACAGAATTCTTCCTCCGTAAGCTATGCGTGTTGTAAGAGGCGACTAAAATGCCAGGAGCAAGGGGCTAGTAACCCCTTCTCCTGTATATATTACTAAATGTGAAAGGAGAAACTTTTGTTTTTCCTTTTGGGCCACCCCGCCTCGGTGGGATACGGCTGGTGTGTTGAAAGAAAGAAAGAAGATATATATACATATATATATACATATATATATACATATATATATACATATATATATACATATATATATACATATATATATATATATACATGTATATATATATATGCAATAACATCACAGTAAACAGGTGATTTCAGAATGCGCAAAACAACCACTGTGAAAGAATAGAGAAATTCCAAGCGCTTTCGTGACTACTCACATTATCAAGGAACAACTGATAATGTGAGTAGTTATGAAAGCACTTGGAATTTCTCTATTCTTTCACAGTAGTTGTTTTGTGTATGTATATATATATATATATATATATATATATATATAGGTAGTAGGTTGGTAGACAGCAACCGCCCAGGGAGGTACTACCGTCCTGCCAAGTGAGTGTAAAACGAAAGCCTGTAATTGTTTTACATGATGGTAGGATTGCTGGTGTCCTTTTTTCTGTCTCATGAACATGCAAGATTTCAGGTACGTCTTGCTACTTCTACTTACACTTAGGTCACACTACACATACATGTACAAGCACATATATACACACCCCTCTGGGTTTTCTTCTATTTTCTTTCTAGTTCTTATTCTTGTTTATTTCCTCTTATCTCCATGGGGAAGTGGAACAGAATTCTTCCTCCGTAAGCCATGCGTGTTGTAAGAGGCGACTAAAATGCCGGGAACAAGGGGCTAGTAACCTCTTCTCCTGTATATATTACTAAATGTAAAAGGAGAAACTTTCGTTTTTCCTTTTGGGCCACCCCGCCTCGGTGGGATACAGCCGGTGTGTTGAAAGAAAGAATATATATATATATATATATATATATATATATATATATATTTTTATTTATTTTATTATCACACTGGCCGATTCCCACCAAGGCAGGGGTGGCCCGAAAAAGAAAAACTTTCACCATCATTCACTCCATCACTGTCTTGCCAGAAGGGTGCTTTACACTTACAGTTTTTAAACTGCAACATTAACACCCCTCCTTCAGAGTGCAGGCACTGCACTTCCCATCTCCAGGACTCAAGTCCGGCCTGCCGGTTTCCCTGAACCCCTTCATAAATGTTACTTTGCTTATACTCCAACAGCACGTCAAGTATTAAAAACCATTTGTCTCCATTCACTCGTATCAAACACGCTCACGCATGCCTGCTGGAAGTCCAAGCCCCTCGCACACAAAACCTCCTTTACCCCCTCTCTCCAACCTTTTCTAGGCCGACCCCTACCCCGCCTTCCTTCCACTACAGACTGATACACTCTTGAAGTCATTTTGTTTCGCTCCATTCTCTCTACATGTCCGAACCACCTCAACAACCCTTCCTCAGCCCTCTGGACAACAGTTTTGGTAATCCCGCACCTCCTCCTAACTTCCAAACTACGAATTCTCTGCATTATATTCACACCACACATTGCCCTCAGACATGACATCTCCACTGCCTCCAGCCTTCTCCTCGCTGCAACATTCATCACCCATGCTTCACACCCATATAAGAGCGTTGGTAAAACTATACTCTCATACATTCCCCTCTTTGCCTCCAAGGACAAAGTTCTTTGTCTCCACAGACTCCTAAGTGCACCACTCACTCTTTTTCCCTCATCAATTCTATGATTCACCTCATCTTTCATAGACCCATCCACTGACACGTCCACTCCCAAATATCTGAATACATTCACCTCCTCTATACTCTCTCCCTCCAATCTGATATTCAATCTTTCATCACCTAATCTTTTTGTTATCCTCATAACCTTACTCTTTCCTGTATTCACCTTTAATTTTCTTCTTTTGCACACCCTACCAAATTCATCCACCAATCTCTGCAACTTCTCTTCAGAATCTCCCAAGAGCACAGTGTCATCAGCAAAGAGCATTTGTGACAACTCCCACTATGTGTGTGATTCTTTATCTTTTAACTCCACGCCTCTTGCCAAGACCCTCGCATTTACTTCTCTTACAACCCCATCTATAAATATATTAAACAACCACGGTGACATCACACATCCTTGTCTAAGGCCTACTTTTACTGGGAAATAATTTCCCTCTTTCCTACATACTCTAACTTGAGCCTCACTATCCTCGTAAAAACTCTTCACTGCTTTTAGTAACCTACCTCCTACACCATACACTTGCAACATCTGCCACATTGCCCCCCTATCCACCCTGTCATACACCTTTTCCAAATCCATAAATGCCACAAAGACCTCTTTAGCCTTATCTAAATACTGTTCACTTATATGTTTCACTGTAAACACCTGGTCCACACACCCCCTACCTTTCCTAAAGCCTCCTTGTTCATCTGCTATCCTATTCTCCGTCTTACTCTTAATTCTTTCAATAATAACTCTACCATACACTTTACCAGGTATACTCAGCAGACTTATCCCCCTATAATTTTTGCACTCTCTTTTATCCCCTTTGCCTTTATACAAAGGAACTATGCATGCTCTCTGCCAATCCCTAGGTACCTTACCCTCTTCCATACATTTATTAAATAATTGCACCAACCACTCCAAAACTATATCCCCACCTGCTTTTAACATTTCTATCTTTATCCCATCAATCCCGGCTGCCTTACCCCCTTTCATTTGACCTGAAGGAGGGGTGTTAATGTTGCAGTTTAAAAACTGTAGTGTAAAGCACCCTTCTGGCAAGACAGTGATGGAGTGAATGATGGTGAAAGTTTTTCTTCTTCCGGCCACCCTGCCTTGGTGGGAATCGGCCAGTGTGATAAAAAAAAAAATATATATATATATATTATATATATATATATATATACATTATATATATATATACATTATATATATATATAATTATATATATATATATACATTATATATATATATATATATATATATATATATATATATATTATAATTATAATATATATATATATATATATATATATATATATATATATATATATATACATTATATATATATATACATATATATATATATATATATATATATATATATATGTATATATATATATATATATATATATATATATATATATATTATAATTATAATATTTATTTTATTATCACACCGGCCGATTCCCACCAAGGCAGGGTGGCCCGAAAAAGAAAAACTTTCACCATCATTCACTCCATCACTGTCTTGCCAGAAGGGTGCTTTACACTACAGTTTTTAAACTGCAACATTAACACCCCTCCTTCAGAGTGCAGGCACTGTACTTCCCATCTCCAGGACTCAAGTCCGGCCTGCCGGTTTCCCTGAATCCCTTCATAAATGTTACTTTGCTCACACTCCAACAGCACGTCAAGTATTAAAAACCATTTGTCTCCATTCACTCCTATCAAACACGCTCACGCATGCCTGCTGGAAGTCCAAGCCCCTCGCACACAAAACCTCCTTTACCCCCTCCCTCCAACCCTTCCTAGGCCGACCCCTACCCCGCCTTCCTTCCACTACAGACTGATACACTCTTGAAGTCATTCTGTTTCGCTCCATTCTCTCTACATGTCCGAACCACCTCAACAACCCTTCCTCCGCCCTCTGGACAACAGTTTTGGTAATCCCGCACCTCCTCCTAACTTCCAAACTACGAATTCTCTGCATTATATTCACACCACACATTGCCCTCAGACATGACATCTCCACTGCCTCCAGCCTTCTCCTCGCTGCAACATTCATCACCCACGCTTCACACCCATATAAGAGCGTTGGTACAACTATACTCTCATACATTCCCCTCTTTGCCTCCAAGGACAAAGTTCTTTGTCTCCACAGACTCCTAAGTGCACCACTCACTCTTTTTCCCTCATCAATTCTATGATTCACCTCATCTTTCATAGACCCATCTGCTGACACGTCCACTCCCAAATATCTGAATACGTTCACCTCCTCCATACTCTCTCCCTCCAATCTGATATTCAATCTTTCATCACCTAATCTTTTTGTTATCCTCATAACCTTACTCTTTCCTGTATTCACCTTTAATTTTCTTCTTTTGCACACCCTACCAAATTCATCCACCAATCTCTGCAACTTCTCTTCAGAATCTCCCAAGAGCACAGTGTCATCAGCAAAGAGCACCTGTGACAACTCCCACTTTGTGTGTGATTCTTTATCTTTTAACTCCACGCCTCTTGCCAAGACCCTCGCATTTACTTCTCTTACAACCCCATCTATAAATATATTAAACAACCACGGTGACATCACACATCCTTGTCTAAGGCCTACTTTTACTGGGAAAAAATTTCCCTCTTTCCTACATACTCTAACTTGAGCCTCACTATCCTCGTAAAAACTCTTCACTGCTTTCAGTAACCTACCTCCTACACCATACACTTGCAACATCTGCCACATTGCCCCCCTATCCACCCTGTCATACGCCTTTTCCAAATCCATAAATGCCACAAAGACCTCTTTAGCCTTATCTAAATACTGTTCACTTATATGTTTCACTGTAAACACCTGGTCCACACACCCCCTACCTTTCCTAAAGCCTCCTTGTTCATCTGCTATCCTATTCTCCGTCTTACTCTTAATTATATATATATATATATATATATATATATATATATATATATATATATATATATATATATATATATATATATATATATATATATATATTATAATTATAATATATATATATATATATATATATATATATATATATATATATATATATATATATATATATATATATATATATATATATATATATATATATATATATATATGGTGGGAATCGGCCAGTGTGATAATAAAAAAAAAATAATATATACATAGGGTGGAAGGAGAGGTAGGGGTTGTCCTAGGAAAGGTTGGAGGGATGAGTGTGAAGATTTTAAGTGCTAGGGTCTTGGACATCTGACAGGCTTATGTGAGCATGTTAGGAATGGAGGCAAGCAGTGTTAAAGATTTGATGTGTTGTTGGAGTGTGAGGAAGGTAACATTTATGAAGGTATTAAGGAAGACTGGCTAGTCAGACTTGAATCCTGAAGTGGAGAGTACAGTGCCTGCACTCTGAAGTAGGGATGGAGATGTGGCAGTTTGGAGGGTCATCTGAACTGTAAATATCAGTGTGCTTCTGGTAAGACAGTGATTGAATGAATGACAAGTGAGTGTTTTCTTCTCTGTTGGACCATCCTACCTCTGTAGGAGATGGCCGAGGTTTAAATTTTTTTTCCCAAATCCGTGCTGTGAAAGACATTTTAATACTGGAATTTCCTCTCAATATTTTTCAAAAATGAACAGCAAAAGCACTGAGTACCCTGGTTGTCCTTAACGACTAACTCTTACAGACTGTCATCTGCAGCACCACAAAATTTGAAGTATAAATCTGAATTTGTTAAAAAGTTTTAGAGCTTAAGAGTGGTTTACATGTACAAAGAATTCAGGATAGATAGATAGATAGATAACAGAAATTTTGAAATTTATAAACTGAATGACTTGAAAGAAGCTTTCATTGACTGCATCTGTTAAGCCCAGATTTTCAGCACTAAATGAATTAAGAATTAATCAGAAACTGAAGTGTCAAGAAGCATTGTAAATAACAAAAATATAATAGTGATAAACTTAAAGGGGTCATACAGCACTAAAACATTGCAAAGCTTAGCTCTTTTATCAATTGAAAAGGAATTATTGTTAAGCAAGTCAGAACCTTACAATAAAGTTACTGATCATTTTGCTCAAGAGCCACAAAGAATTCCATTGAACCATATTTAAAATGGAAAACTGAATAATTTAACGCACCCGTTTCCCACAGAGGCAGGGTGACTCGAAAAAGGAGAGATACCTTCATCATCGTCACATTCCATCACTGTCTTACCAAAGGCATGCCAACACTAGTTCAAAACCTGCAACATATCTTCACCCCTCCTTCAGAGTGCAGGCACTCTATTTCCAGCCTTCAAGACTCCAAGTCCAGCTAACCCACTTCCCTGAATCCCTTCATGTTATTTTGCTCATACTCCAACAGCATAAATCATAAAAACCATTTGCCTCTGCTCGCTCCTAACATGCTTGCTGAAAGTCTAAACCCCTCACACAACCTCATGTAGCCCCTCTCCAACCTTTCCCTAGGACAACCCTTACCCTCTTTTCACAACAAATTTATATGCCCTCCAAGTCATTCTATTTTGTTCTATTCTCTCTGGGTTCTAAGCACCTTAACAACCCCTATTCAGCTCTCTGGATAATACTTCTAGTAACCCCTCACCTCCTCCTAATCTCCAAACTATGGATTCTTTGCATAATATTTACACCACACGTTGTTCTCAGACATGACTTCTCCACTGCCTCCAGCCTTCTCCTTGTTGCAACATTCACCACTCATGCTTCACACCCATAAAAGAGCATTGGTACCACTATACTCTCATACATTCTGCTCTTTGCTTCCATGGATAACATTCTTAGTCTCCTTGGTGCACCACTCACCCTTTTACTCTCATCTTTCCTAGACCCATCTGCTGGCAAGTCCACTCCCAAATATCTGAGCAAATTCACTTTCTCCCATACTCCCTCCCTCCAATCTGATGTCCAATCTTTCTTTACCTAAACTTTTTATCCTCATCACCTTGCTCTTTCCTATGTTCACTTGTAATTTCCTTCTTTTACATACCCTTCCAAACCAATTTCTGCAATTTCTTCAGAATTTCCCAAAAGCACAGTGTCATCAGTAAAAAGCAACTGTGACAACTCCCACTTTGCATTAGATTCTTTATCTTTTAATCCCACACCTCTTGCCAACACCCGAGCATTCACTTCTCTTATAACCTTGTTTATTAATGTGTTGAACTACCAAGGTGACATCACGCATCCCTGTCTAAGGCCTATTTTTACTGGGAAATAATCTCCCTCTCTCCTACATACATGTACTCTAAGCTGAGCCGTACTATCCTCACAAAAACCCTATAAACTGATCATTAAAAGACAGACAAACTTGAGAGTGTGCAAAGAAGAGCATTAAGATTATGCCTAAGCTGAAGAAAATGATGTACCAGAAAAGAATGAGAGAAATAACAAGAGAGGAAATTATTACAATAAATATACTACTGACCATAGGATAAGATACAAGACCAAGAGAACATGGTTGGAAATTACTTACTCACATGAGCAACAAGAGCATTACAAAATAGGCTACCCTACCTAATTTTAATAAAAGGACTTACTATTATAATCACAAGTTTATTTTACATTAAGTTACTGCAAATAAGCATTCGCATGATATCTAAAGATAAGAATGTATAACAGTACAGTACAACCACAAAATTTACTAAGATCCTATTAATCCAGAATTAGAGTATGTCAGGAGAGAGAGAGAGGATCTCACTTTCAAAGATCATGCAACAATGTTTCTATCATCTGCTAAGAAAATGATAGGATGGATAATGAGAACCTTCAAAACTAGGGATGCCAAGCCCATGATGGTTCTATTCAAATCACTTGTACTCTCTAGTCTGGAGTATTGCTGTACACTAACGACCTCTTTCAAGGCAAGCAAAATTGCAGACCTGGAGAATGTACAGAGAACTTTCACGGCATGCATAAATATGATAAAGCACCTAAACTACTGGGAATGGTTCAAGTCCCTTGATTTGTATTCCCTGGATCTTGGAAAATCCTAGGATTAGTCCCAAATTTGTACACAAAAATCACTATGAAAGCAAAAGATTGGGCAGGAGATACATCCCCCCCAGTGAAAAGCAGGGGTGCCATGAGTACGCTAAGAGACAACACAATAACCGTCAGGGGCCCCAAGACTGTTCAACTGCCTAATAAACCCCTGGCTGTCTTCAAGAAGCCGCTGGACAGACACCTAAAGTCAGTACCTGACCATGTCCTCTTCCACTTGTGAAAATTGTCTAGTTCCTGTTTCAATTTCCCATATTCTGTTGGGCTGTTCTGTCTATCAACAAACATGCAGAATTTTCCTCTGACAGTGTCACCATTCTAACGCCCTTACTTTATCTTCCCTCCTTGCTGATGGTCCCACCTTTGACACAGACTCCCTCTTCAACTTTTTGACAGCCCCTCCTAACTTTACCTTTACTGTCATCACCACCCTTATTTATCCTTAGATCCTGCATCAATTCCTACCCTGCAGTGCTATATGACCCTGGTAGTTTTAGCGCTTCCTTTTGATTGTAATACAGTGGACCCTCGGTTATTGGCCATAATCCATTCCAGAAGGTTGGCCTAAAAGTGAAATGGCCAATAACTGAAATAACATTTCCCATAAGAATTACTGTAAATCTAATTAACCCATCTCAGACACCCAAAAATACTAACAAAATATAAATTTTTTGAAGATTAACTATAGTTTTACATATAGAAAACAATGAGAACTAAATAAAATGACTAATGAAATGGATAAATGAACATTTAAATCACTTTTACCTTTAATGAAGAGTGTTGTTGTCGTATGCAAAATGGCGAGGGAGGCTTAAATACGATATTATAAACTCTATGGCTTATTTATCTATCACATACTTATCTCATACTTTTCAACAACTTTTCTTAAATTCCATTGTGTTTCTCATTTTCTTTACCAAAGGAACTTTACTAGGAACTTCATTTGGGCTTGTGGTTACTTATTTTGCAGTTGCACTCAATCAATAACCACAAAAAACAATGGATCATAGTGAAATGTTTGAGTGAATGAGCAGAAGCTTCCTCACTCACCCAGGGACACAGCCAGACTGATGGGGAGCGGTTGGCAGTGGCGGGTTGACGCGTCCCATACGACCGATAACCAGAAGTCAAAAAACTGCCGATAACCGAGTTGGCTGATAAGCAGAACGGCCGATAACTGAGGGTCCACTGTAATAATAATCAACAGGTGTTACCACCCCCAACATTTCTGCTACTCTGAGCTCAATTTCAAGCTATTTTTAGTCTTGAAACCAATCAAAATTATCTCTTATTTCTGTAATATATCTTCCATTCTATCAAATGAGAGCAAGAAACCTAGAATACAGCCATAAAAAACATAAGAAAATACACTGCAAATATGGTTTAAAACCAAAAACATGGTCACTTTTTGTTTTTTGTTATTATGCACTGCGTGCTGCAGGATTTTTTTTATATGGTGCACACTTACCGCATAGACCCATTTTCTCATATCTAGGCCCAAATTTATCGCTCACATCTTATCATGAGTGAGCTGAGCTCATGGTGTAGTACTACGACACAGTGACCTGAAAGCTGCAGTACTATGGCACAGTCAGCGAAAGGGTTAATGTTCACTTGTGGTACTCAGAAGTAGCTGTCCATCACTGACCTCTTCTGCTTGATACAAACATTTTCAATGCTTTTAATGGTCTGTTTATTATGACAATCTTTTTTTTAGTCTTGGAAAAGATTATGATGCCTTGATGTGATATATCTTAACCCAGGCACATTATTTTGGCCTTCCAGGTTTACTCTTATTTTAACTTGAGGATTTTATGGCAGACTGACACTTGTGTGTGTGATCAACAACAGCTTTTATACAGTCTTTGCTCAGGTTGAAGGTGTTCCACAAGGGTGACCCCTGGTGGCAGTGCCTTTATGCACCCAGTGGAGGGGGAGGGGGGGTTGACAATCTTCTTTGTCATAGCCATACTGGGTGGACTTTGACTCCCTCAGAGTGGCCATGATATATGTATATAATGCACAATGATCCATAAACTCCTTTTTTACTTGCCTGTTCCCTAATCTCTCCTGTCTGCATTAGTATATATTATTATTCCAGCCTGGAGAGAATATATGACTTGACGAGTATTAAAATTGACTTAGTAGCTCTAGCTTTCATGATTCGTTTCCAGACTATCATTTTCCTTCTGGTAGTAATAGTAATGTTGTGATCCTTGAATGCAAGATCCTATGACATTGTTACTCCCAAGTCACACATTGAACTTTTTTTTTTTTTTTTTTTTTAAAGATTCGCCAGTATTCTCCCGGCCCGGGCCTTTTCCAAGTGGTGGCCTGGCCTTGGCTCCCTGTCTAGGGAATGTCTGAGACCTAAGTCTCCCATGGGAGGAGGCACAAGTACCCCCTCATCTTTGGGACCAACTGTCCCCAGACATAGCAACAATCCGTGCCCTCACGGGGCTCGTAGGGAGAAGCTAGGCCCCTCTGGGGCCTTGCTTCTCAACTCTATAAAGTGATTCAAGGTTGTCTTTTACTCCATTTCAGCTTGTTTCCTCAATTCTTTCATAGCAGAGCAACTGAAATTTGTCTTTATAGGACATCACATCATTCTGTTGTATATAAACATTTACTGTGTCCTTGACGGATGCTACCCTCATAAAACTTTTGGTATCATCAGCAAAGGATGATATGGCCTTGTCTATTTTAGATATGACAAAGAGAAACAGAAGTGGGGTGAATACAGGAGAGCCTCGTTAGTATGGCTCTTAGGTTCCTGACCCTATGTGAAAAGCAATAATTGCCAGTGAGCAGAAAAAGAATGTTTTTTCATTATTGAATTCATCTAAAATGCCTGATAATGTGTTTACACCATGACATATTAAGTGCTCAATACAGTCAGGCATAAACAAAGTAAAATAAATACAGTGTACATACACACAATACACCTACCATCCGACTTACAACCTGCTCGACATACGACCATTCGACTTACGACCGTGTTTTCTATGCCAAATTTCTTGGAAATGAACAACTGTTTGTGTTATATACAGTGTTTATCCTAAACCTTACAGTAGAAAATACAGTACTAACAGCATAAAAACTAAAGTACAAAATGAAATACCAAAATAAAACAATAAAATAAAGTCATTACAAAAATGTGATGTTGATATTCAGTAGTAAGGTTCAACTTACGTCCATTTCGACTTACGACCAGTTTGTCAGAACCGAACTCGGTCGTAAGTCGGATGATACTTGTACTTACCTTAAAATATGGTACTGGTCGCCCTTCTCTTACGCAACCGTTGTGAGAAAACAACAGAAAAGAAGTTAAAGCACTGAACATAATAAACAATGGCTCAATTGAAAGCCAACAAAAATGTGGAACACCAACAAAAGTGCCAAATATGTGGGGGCTCTCCTGTACAGTAGGGCCCCACTTATATGGTAGGTTAAGTTCTAGGCTACTGCCGGAAAGCGAACATTGTCGGAAAGCAAAACACCATTTTTTCCACTTGTAGATGCATATAAATGCCAGATAAGTTTACACAAACATATATTAAGTTAGCAATAGAAAAAGGCATTAAAAAACAAAGTAAAATACAAACACAGTACACTCATTACTTACCTTAAAATATTTGTAGTCTTAATGTAGGGTGAGAGATTAGTAGTATTTATTGTAAGAGGTCAGGTGTGGTAGGTATGGCCACCCCACCCACATGTAATATACATTTAAAGCACCCTAGAGTGATAAAATGCATATACAGTACACTCATTACTTAACTTAAAATATTTGTAGTCTTAATGTAGGGCGAGAGGTGAGCAAACAAGATAAAACAAATAAATGAGAGAGAAATAGTAAATGAGAGGGCAGAGATGCAGAGACTGTAAACAAGCAGAACACCACGTCTGGTTATGGTTGATACACATTCATTTCCACGTTTGTGAAGCTTATACCATAATATAAACACCTTACATTGTGTACAAGTTGTCTCTACACTGGTACAGTAGAATAAATTTTTAGAAGGAATGGCACTCTGAGTGAAAGCATACGAAAGGAACAATTTTCTAGTTACTCCCAGTAATACTATTGTGTACGCATTTTCTGAGATATTAAACTAGAGAAAACGTTATTCTTTCTGACACTTTGACAAGACGGCTGGAGAAACATCTCATATTTATGTTAATTTATTCTACTGTGGGGTGTATTTATCATGTTCATATGTTACGAAGCATCTTTATTATATAATTTTGAAAAAATATCATAGCTGGATTAATGAAAATGCCTATAGTAACGTAATATACGACATTAATGCACCCCAGAGTGATTATTATTGCGTATTATCGTTATTAACCCTTAACCCCTTCAGGGTCCAAGGCCAAAATCTGAAGTGGTGCTCCAGTGTCCAAGAAATTTTTAAAAAAAAAAAAAAAAAAAAAAAAAAAAAAATCTTAAAGAATTAAAGAGCATATTTTTGTGAAGGTAATAAGACAAAAAAAAAAATTCTTATCAGTACTTACCGAGATACAGTGCCAAGAAGTTTGTCCAAGATGATGTGGTGGCGGCAACATCGACGAATTCCACATACGTGCATTACATTATTTAGCGGTTTTTATAGTTTTTTCTTTTCTTTTCCAATTTTTTTCTTTTCCTACTAACATTTGGGGCCTGAGAGACCAATACTGTATATAATGTATATATATAAACTCATGTAGAGGAGAGAGAGAGATTTTGGGAGATGTTAAGTGCATGTATAGGAGCCTTTGAACCAAGTGAGAGAGTAATTGTGGTAGGGGACCTGAATGGTAAAGTAGGAGAAACTTTTAGAGAGGGTGTGGTAGGTAAGTTTGGGGTGCCAGGTGTAAATGATAATGGGAGCCCTTTGATTGAACTTTGTATAGAAAGGGGTTTAGTTATAGGTAATACATATTTTAAGAAAAAGAGGATAAATAAGTATACAAGATATGATGTAGGGCGAAATGACAGTAGTTTGTTGGATTATGTATTGGTAGATAAAAGACTGTTGAGTAGACTTCAGGATGTACATGTTTGTAGAGGGGCCACAGATATATCAGATCACTTTCTAGCTGTAGCTACACTGAGAGTAAAAGGTAGATGGGATACAAGGAGAATAGAAGCATCAGGGAAGAGAGAGGAGAAGGTTTATAAACTAAAAGAGGAGGCAGTTAGGGTAAGATATAAACAGCTATTGGAGGATAGATGGGCTAATGAGAGCATAGGCAATGGGGTCGAAGAGGTATGGGGTAGGTTTAAAAATGTAGTGTTAGAGTGTTCAGCAGAAGTTTGTGGTTACAGGAAAGTGGGTGCGGGAGGGAAGAGGAGCGATTGGTGGAATGATGATGTAAAGAGAGTAGTAAGGGAGAAAAAGTTAGCATATGAGAAGTTTTTACAAAGTAGAAGTGATGCAAGGAGGGAAGAGTATATGGAGAAAAAGAGAGAGGTTAAGAGAGTGGTGAAGCAATGTAAAAAGAGAGCAAATGAGAGAGTGGGTGAGATGTTATCAACAAATTTTGTTGAAAATAAGAAAAAGTTTTGGAGTGAGATTAGCAAGTTAAGGAAGCCTAGAGAACAAATGGATTTGTCAGTTAAAAACAGGAGAGGAGAGTTATTAAATGGAGAGTTAGAGGTATTGGGAAGACGGAGGGAATATTTTGAGGAATTGTTAAATGTTGATGAAGATAGGGAAGCTGTGATTTCATGTATAGGGCAAGGAGGAATAACATCTTGTAGGAGTGAGGAAGAGCCAGTTGCGAGTGTGGGGGAAGTTCGTGAGGCAGTAGGTAAAATGAAAGGGGGTAAGGCAGCCGGGATTGATGGGATAAAGATAGAAATGTTAAAAGCAGGTGGGGATATAGTTTTGGAGTGGTTGGTGCAATTATTTAATAAATGTACAGAAGAGGGTAAGGTACCTAGGGATTGGCAGAGAGCATGCATAGTTCCTTTGTATAAAGGCAAAGGGGACAAAAGAGAGTGCAAAAGTTATAGGGGGATAAGTCTGTTGAGTATACCTGGTAAAGTGTATGGTAGAGTTATTATTGAAAGAATTAAGAGTAAGACGGAGAATAGGATAGCAGATGAACAAGGAGGCTTTAGGAAAGGTAGGGGGTGTGTGGACCAGGTGTTTACAGTGAAACATATAAGTGAACAGTATTTAGATAAGGCTAGAGAGGTCTTTGTGGCATTTATGGATTTGGAAAAGGCATATGACAGGGTGGATTGGGGGGCAATGTGGCAGATGTTGCAGGTGTATGGTGTAGGAGGTAGGTTACTGAAAGCAGTGAAGAGTTTTTACGAGGATAGTGAGGCTCAAGTTAGAATATGTAGAAAAGAGGGAAATTATTTCCCAGTAAAAGTAGGCCTTAGACAAGGATATGTGATGTCACCGTGGTTGTTTAATATATTTATAGATGGGGTTGTAAGAGAAGTAAATGTGAGGGTCTTGGCAAGAGGCATGGAGTTAAAAGATAAAGAATCACACAAAGTGGGAGTTGTCACTGTTGCTCTTTGCTGATGACACTGTGCTCTTGGGAGATTCTGAAGAGAAGTTGCAGAGATTGGTAGATGAATTTGGTAGGGTGTGCAAAAGAAGAAAATTAAAGGTGAATACAGGAAAGAGTAAGGTTATGATGATAACAAAAAGATTAGGTGATGAAAGATTGGATATCAGATTGGAGGGAGAGAGTATGGAGGAGGTGAATGTATTCAGATATTTGGGAGTGGACGTGTCAGCGGATGGGTCTATGAAAGATGAGGTGAGTCATAGAATTGATGAGGGGAAAAGGGTGAGTGGTGCACTTAGGAGTCTGTGGAGACAAAGAACTTTGTCCTTGGAGGCAAAGAGGGGAATGTATGAGAGTATAGTTTTACCAACACTCTTATATGGGTGTGAAGCATGGGTGATGAATGTTGCAGCGAGGAGAAGGCTGGAGGCAGTGGAGATGTCATGTCTGAGGGCAATGTGTGGTGTGAATATAATGCAGAGAATTCGTAGTTTGGAAGTTAGGAGGAGGTGCGGGATTACCAAAACTGTTGTCCAGAGGGCTGAGGAAGGGTTGTTGAGGTGGTTCAGACATGTAGAGAGAATGGAGCGAAACAGAGTGACTTCAAGAGTGTATCAGTCTGTAGTGGAAGGAAGGCGGGGGTAGGGGTCGGCCTAGGAAAGGTTGGAGGGATGGGGTAAAGGAGGTTTTGTGTGCGAGGGGCTTGGACTTCCAGCAGGCATGCGTGAGCGTGTTTGATAGGAGTGAATGGAGACATATGGTTTTTAATACTTGACGTGCTGTTGGAGTGTGAGCAAAGTAACATTTATGAAAGGGTTCAGGGAAACCGGCAGGCCGGACTTGAGTCCTGGAGATGGGAAGTACAGTGCCTGCACTCTGAAGGAGGGGTGTAAATGTTGCAGTTTAAAAACTGTAGTGTAAAGCACCCTTCTGGCAAGACAGTGATGGAGCGAATGATGGTTTTTCTTTTTCGGGCCACCCTGCCTTGGTGGGAATCAGCCAGTGTGATAATAAAAAAAAAATATAAACTCACTGTATTGAACACAATAACCACACTGAAGTTATTATCATATTATTGTTTACCACTGTTGTTTATTACAATAAACATGCACAAATCTTGTATAATACTAATGTTCTATCATATATTTACATATTTACAATCACTGGACATGGTTTTAGAACTGCTGGAGCTTGTGGAACTCCTTGAAACAAGGCACCATGCACAGAGGCACCTTACATTCCTCACACATAAACTGAGTGTCTTTGCGTCTTTGTTGCTGTCATTTTGTTTGTGCACAGACGATGCATCTCTTCTGAGCAAATTTCTTCCGAGTTGAAGGAAGCTGTATTATGAAATGATCACCTTCCCTCCTCAAACGCTTAGGTATATCCTGAGTAATTCGAGGACCTTGTTTTATAGCAGGTGTTCTTACCTGGTACTTCATTATGAGTTGTCTGACAACAGACAAACAAAATTCACCACACGGTGGTCT
This sequence comes from Cherax quadricarinatus, assembly GCF_038502225.1. Taxonomy (NCBI): domain Eukaryota; kingdom Metazoa; phylum Arthropoda; class Malacostraca; order Decapoda; family Parastacidae; genus Cherax; species Cherax quadricarinatus. The sequence goes on along the minus strand of NC_091335.1, from coordinate 19,228,845 downwards.
GTTGCCAGTCTTTATTTGGTACATATTATATGCATTGAGCATTGAAATGTCCATGAGATGGAAGAAAAGTTTCATGTACCACTTGTAACTCTTACGAACACAGTCAACAAAACCAATCTGCATGTCACATTTGTCAACCAAGCGCATGTTTTGTGTATAATCAATCACTGTCACTGGTTTTCAAATACGTTCATTAGTCACTCGATCAACTTTGCCACTGTCTTGCATTTCATTACGGTGAATGGTTGTCAACAATGTGACATCTCGTTTGGCATGCCACCGTAATGCCATGATGTCATTGGCAGTAAACACCTGCACGTCATCACCACGAGCACCTGCGTTGAGCCTGGTTTACGATTAGAACGCACTGTGCCACACACATCTGTCTTGTTCACTCGCATGAAATCACTGAGTAATGGGCTTGTGTACCAGTTATTGGTACATAATGTATGCCCCTTACCAAGATAAGGTGCCATCATGTTTCTCACCTGAGATACCCAATAACATCTAGGTATCTTTCAATGTTTTACTTCCCGTGTATACAACAATATCCAACACCAGGCCACTGTCACAGTCACAGAGTACAAACAGTTTTATACCAAAGCGTTTCCTCTTGCTCGGTATATACTGCTTGAATGACAGTCTACCTTTGAACAAAATCAAAGACTCGTCAATTACAACATTCTTGAATGGATAAAAGTATATGCTGAACTTTTGTTTGAGATGCATGAAAATATTTCTAATCTTATATAACCTGTCACTTCTGTCAGGCCTGGTTTTGTCAGAGAAGTGCAACATACATAAGAGTAAGATAAACCTGTTCACTGGGATGATTTCACAGAAGACCGGGGTAGAAATTAGCCGATCTGTGGACCAGTATGCTTTTATATTATGCTTATAGACATGAAGCATAAGCATTATTGTTGCAAAAAGCAAATACATTTCTGCAACAGTCGTCTCTTTCCACCTGTGTAGTCTTGACTGTGGTGATATGATCGTATTTGACATGGTGTACTCAAAATACTTATTACTTTCCCTGGCAATAGTTTCCATCAATGGCTGGTCAAAGAATAATTCAAAGAATTCCAGTTCATTGGCCGTGGTTCCAAGTAGGTAGAATTCCACTTTGAGAGTCATCAAAGTGGTGAGGCTTGGGAACAAAATTGGGATTTTGCTGCCAATCCCACATACGGTTTGCTGGTGGATACTGGACATCATAGGCTGGTTGTGCGGGTGGTTGTGGTTGTGGTGGGCTGGTGGCTGACGCTCCGCTTTGTCCTTGAACTGACGAGTCAGAAGCGTGGGTCCCAGCGTGGGCTGGTGAGTCACGCATGGCGGTGCCACTACCTTCACCACTACCACCATCCACTGATGCCTGTGGTCTATCCATGCCAAGTGTAGCCACATCATCCTCACTATCACTACCTAAAACTGGTGTAGGGCCACGGGATGTACTCCGTCCCCTGGGCACAGCATAGGGTACACTACCCGAGCGCATGCAGCGGCGAACATACCGACGCTTCACTGGTGAATATGATTCCTCACTATCACTACTCGAATGATCGTCGAGCGCAATAAAATCACAATCCATGTCACTATCATCATCATTACTGAAGTCAGAGGCCTGGCCACGCGAAAATATTAGTTTTCTCTTGCGTTGAGGCACAACCGACCGTGAGTCACGAGTGCCCACACCAGAGGTAGAAGGTTGAGGATCGTCAAGGTTTTCTGCACTATTATCGATATCCTGGTCATTCCTTTCGGTCACTAACTGATTAAAGCCATAGAATTCGTCTTCATTTCCACTTCCATCAGTGTCAGAACTATCAGATAGGAAGAGGAGAGTCCCAATTTTCTGGGGAGTGAGAGCTGACTTGCGACGAGGCATGTTGAACAAGGGTAACTGAGCCGGCGTTCCCACAATGCTATGCGGGCGCCTAGATTTTTTGTTTATGGCGCACACCCACCACGCAGACCTGTTCTCTATATGTAGGCCTATGAGCGCTTTCGAGCTAAATTTGATGGCGCTAGAATTTTGGCGTAGATCTATGGTTTGGACACTCAACGTGAAGCCGTAGATCTACGGGACAGACCCTGAAAGGGTTAAACTGTCCTAAAGTGGATCTATGTTAGTACTGCTAGTGCTCCAAACATAGATCAAAGTTTTATTTTTCCTACCTCCAAATTTGGCACGATTGGCCTGAGATGCCTGGTCAGTATAGAATGGGTCTTAATACTCGGTGTGCTCAGTATTAAAAAAAATCTGGGAGAACCAGTTCAATTGAGCGCCAGCTAGAGCAAATAGCGTGGCAAACACCAGGGATTCACTGATGTCATGTTGTGTTAACACTCCACTTTTAAGAGGAAAGTGATGTTGACCCCAAGTTTAGTGGCTTTGAGATGGATGTGGCCACAAGTAGTCGAGGAAATATCAAAAACCTCAATAACAACACACGTGCAACATCCTTTCATTTTTTATACCAATGGTAGTGTCATCCTACCAGAATGTCCTATAACCTATGCGAGCCAGCCAGCTGGCCGGCTGGTTGGCTGACTTCGGCTCATGTCTGTATGTCTGTCTGCCTCTGTATCTCTCACAGGTACACATAAGTACAGTTATTATATTTTTTTTTATTATCACACTGGCCGATTCCCACCAAGGCAGGGTGGCCCGAAAAAGAAAAACTTTCACCATCATTCACTCCATCACGGTCTTGCTAAAAGGGTGCTTTACACTACAGTTTTTAAACTGCAACATTAACACCCCTCCTTCAGAGTGCAGGCACTGTACTTCCCATCTCCAGGACTCAAGTCCGGCCTGCCAGTTTCCCTGAACCCCTTCATAAATGTTACTTTGCTCACACTCCAACAGCACGTCAAGTATTAAAAACCATTTGTCTTCATTCACTCCTATCAAACATGCTCACACATGCCTGCTGGAAGTCCAAGCCCCTCGCACACAAAACCTCCTTTACCCCCTCCCTCCAACCTTTCCTAGGCCGACCCCTACCCCGCCTTCCTTCCACTACAGACTGATACACTCTTGAAGTCATTCTGTTTCGCTCCATTCTCTCTACATGTCCGAACCACCTCAACAACCCTTCCTCAGCCCTCTGGACAACAGTTTTGGTAATCCCGCACCTCCTCCTAACTTCCAAACTACGATTTCTCTGCATTATATTCACACCACACATTGCCCTCAGACATGATATCTCCACTGCCTCCAGCCTTCTCCTCGCTGCAACATTCATCATCCATGCTTCACACCCATATAAGAGCATTGGTAAAACTATACTCTCATACATTCCCCTCTTTGCCTCCAAGGACAAAGTTCTTTGTCTCCACAGACTCCTAAGTGCACCACTCACCCTTTTCCCCTCATCAATTCTATGATTCACCTCATCTTTCATAGACCCATCCGCTGACACGTCCACTCCCAAATATCTGAATACATTCGCCTCCTCCATACTCTCTCCCTCCAATCTGATATCCAATCTTTCATCACCTAATCTTTTTGTTATCCTCATAACCTTACTCTTTCCTGTATTCACTTTTAATTTTCTTCTTTTGCATACCCTACCAAATTCATCCACCAATCTCTGCAACTTCTCTTCAGAATCTCCCAAGAGCACAGTGTCATCAGCAAAGAGCAACTGTGACAACTCCCACTTTATGTGTGATTCTTTATCTTTTAAACTCCACGCCTCTTGCCAAGACCCTCACATTTACTTCTCTTACAACCCCATCTATAAATATATTAAACAACCACGGTGACATCACACATCCTAGTCTAAGGCCTACTTTTACTGGGAAATAATTTCCCTCTTTCCTACATACTCTAACTTGAGCCTCACTATCCTCGTAAAAACTCTTCACTGCTTTCAGTAACCTACCTCCTACACCATACACCTGCAACATCTGCCACATTGTCCCCCTATCCACCCTGTCATATGCCTTTTCCAAATCCATAAATGCCACAAAGACCTCTCTAGCCTTATCTAAATACTGTTCACTTATATGTTTCACTGTAAACACCTGGTCCACACACCCCCTACATTTCCTAAAGCCTCCTTGTTCATCTGCTATCCTATTCTCCGTCTTACTCTTAATTCTTTTAATAATAACTCTACCATACACTTTACCAGGTATACTCAGCAGACTTATCCCCCTATAATTTTTGCACTCTCTTTTGTCCCCTTTGCCTTTATACAAAGGAACTATGCATGCTCTCTGCCAATCCCTAGGTACCTTACCCTCTTCTATACAATTATTAAATAATTGCACCAACCACTCCAAAACTATATCCCCACCTGCTTTTAACATTTCTATCTTTATCCCATCAATCCCGGCTGCCTTACCCCCTTTCATTTTACCTACTGCCTCACGAACTTCCCCCACACTCACAACTGGCTCTTCCTCACTCCTACAAGATGTTATTCCTCCTTGCCCTATACACGAAATCACAGCTTCCCTATCTTCATCAACATTTAACAATTCCTCAAAATATTCCTTCCATCTTCCCAATACCTCTAACTCTCCATTTAATAACTTTCCTCTCCTATTTTTAACTGACAAATTCACTTGTTCTCTAGGCTTCCTTAACTTGTTAATCTCACTCCAAAACTTTTTCTTATTTTCAACAAAATTTGTTGATAACATCTCACCCACTCTCTCATTTGCTCTCTTTTTACATTGCTTCACCACTCTCCTAACCTCTCTCTTTTTCTCCATATACTCTTCCCTCCTTGCATCACTTCTACTTTGTAAAAACTTCTCATATGCTAACTTTTTCTCCCTTACTACTCTCTTTACAACATCATTCCACCAATCGCTCCTCTTCCCTCCCGCACCCACTTTCTTGTAACCACAAACTTCTGCTGAACACACTAACACTACATTTTTAAACCTACCCCATACCTCTTCGACCTCATTGCCTATGCTCTCATTAGCCCATCTATCCTCCAATAGCTGTTTATATCTTACCCTAACTGCCTCCTCTTTTAGTTTATAAACCTTCACCTCTCTCTTTCCTGATGCTTCTATTCTCCTTGTATCCCATCTACCTTTTACTCTCAGTGTAGCTACAACTAGAAAGTGATCTGATATATCTGTGGCCCCTCTATAAACATGTACATCCTGAAGTCTACTCAACAGTCTTTTATCTACCAATACATAATCCAACAAACTACTGTCATTTCGCCCTACATCATATCTTGTATACTTATTTATCCTCTTTTTCTTAAAATATGTATTACCTATAACTAAACCCCTTTCTATACAAAGTTCAATCAAAGGGCTCCCATTATCATTTACACCTGGCACCCCAAACTTACCTACCACACCCTCTCTAAAAGTTTCTCCTACTTTAGCATTCAGGTCCCCTACCACAATTACTCTCTCACTTGGTTCAAAGGCTCCTATACATTCACTTAACATCTCCCAAAATCTCTCTCTCTCCTCTACATACCTCTCTTCTCCAGGTGCATACACGCTTATTATGGCCCACTTTTCGCATCCAACCTTTACTTTAATCCACATAATTCTTGTATTTACACATTCATATTCTCTTTTCTCCTTCCATAACTGATCCTTCAACATTACTGCTATCCCTTCCTTTGCTCTAACTCTCAGATACTCCAGATTTAATTCCATTTATTTCCCCCCACCGAAACTCCCCTACCCCCTTCAGCTTTGTTTCGCTTAGGGCCAGGACATCCAACTTCTTTTCATTCATAACATCAGCAATCATCTGTTTCTTGTCATCCGCACTACATCCACAGTTATAGTATAAATTACCTAGGATAACTCAAAAATTCCAAGCAGTGCTATACAGATCACATAAAAGCATGACTGGCTATGCATTTTCACTCGATCCAAGATCAGACGTGACGACTGCATCGTGTGTAATACCTGGTGGTTTACGAGCCACTCTGAGACAGAGACAGGCAGATGGAAAGACACACACACACACAGGCAGACAGAAAGACATAAGCAGAGCTAGGCAGACAAACAGACCAGACACAGACAGACATACATACATATTCATGTGTAACAGTGAAAACAAATAAAGCCAGGGTTCCCTAGAGTAGTGCACGTTCAAGTGTCACTCCACTGCTGCAATGTCAGCAGTTTAGCGACACTCATCTTAACACCATGCTTCAAGGAGTTTCGTATATACTCCAGCATGTCTAAAACATTACCGAGATCTATAAATACTTTGTATATATTTCTAGACAATAGTAAATGACCAAGGCAGGTGAAAATGTTCACCTGTTGGTGTGTTTGTGACTATTTGAGTATTCTTTCAATACCTAATATTAGTGTCAGAACAAAGATTGGCTATGAAATCACAAGAACTACTATAAATTGTAATTATCAGAACATAAAAATTATATAAATTAAAATAAAAACGAGAAAAAAGGTATATCGGCAACACTTCTGCAAAAGGCAGGACTTGATGTTGCCATCAGGTGAGCTTCCAGCACCAAATTCGTGGGCTTATGTCTCGGTAAGTACTGATCGTAAATTTTTTTTTATGTTATAACATGTAGAATAATGCCCTCTTCGTTTAATTTTTTTTTTTTTTTTCAAAATAATCGGAGCGCTGGGCAAGTGAACGTAGATCCACGTTTGGACAGTTTAATGGTTAATATGGCGTCTTCAAGATTAATAAGACAGCACAGTGCCTAAGTTTATTTAGGTACAGGTACACAAGTACAGTGGACCCTCAACCAATGGCATTAATCCGTTCCAGAGAACTTGCCATTGGTTGAATTAATTCTCCCCTTAAGAAATAATGGAAATAGAATTAATCCGTTCCTGACACCCCAAAGTATGAAAAAAATAGTTTTTTGAAGATTAAATATAAATATACATACAGAAAACAATGACAAATAATATAAAGAACTAATAAAATGGATAAATGAACATTTAACATCACACTTACCTTTATTGACTTATCTTTACTGACTTGACTTGTTGGTGTATGACAAGACACGTAGGAGGCAAGAGGAAGACAAGTTTATTATGCTTCAATATGACACTATCATCTCTACAGCTTATTTATCTATCACAATTCATATAATGTGACATAATAAACAATATTAATAACATAGAAACATGATATATACTCTAGAATGAATAAAATATGTCATAATGTATGAGAGGAGTAAATGGTGTAAGTGTTATTGTTGGGTTTAAGGGCCACCACTGAGAGAAGCCATGTTGGTGGCGGTGGAGGATTTTGCCAGTACCACCATCACACTTTAACAATGTATGTAATTTATTAATAAGAAATATTTACATTTTAATTTATAAATAAAAAATATTTACATTTTAATTTATATTATTATTATTATAATCAAAAAGAAGCGCTAAGCCACAAGGGCTATACAGCGCTGCAGGGTAGGGAAGGAAGCAAGGGTATTGGATGGCAGAAGGGAGGAGGGATGATCAGTAGGTTACAGAAAACGGCGGGGCAGGGGATAGTACGGGGGTAGAGGGTAGCAAGAGTTTGAAGTAGAAAGGGCTGAAGGTATCAGAATTTGTGAAGTAAGTCGGTTGTTGTCAAAAAGTCAATGAGAGAGTCTGGATGAAAGGTGGGTCCATCAGCAAGAAGAGAAGGTAGAGAGAGAGCAGCAGAGCGAAGACGACGACGGAGGTAAATTCTGCGTGCTCGTTGATAAAGTGGGCAGTCCAACAGAATGTGGCTGACTGATAATGGAACTTGGCAATTCTCACAGAGAGGAGCAGGGCGCCTCTCCATGAGATATCCATGAGTAAGACGGAAGAGAGTAGTCTCCCAACCTCGACACTGGTGATAAGAAGACTGCCAGTAACCTATACTCGGTTTAATAGATTGAAGTTTGTTGCCGAGCATAGTAGACCAACGTTGTTGCCAACGGGTGTGAAGTTGGGAAGATATTGCAGCAAAATAGTCCGTAAATGGAATACCTCTACATGAAACTGGTAGGTCATGTACTGCTGACCGCGCAGCAGTGTCTGCCTGTTCATTGCCTTGTACGTCAACATGACCAGGGACCCAACAAAAAACAATATCTTTATGCTTGGTAAAGATACGGCGTACCCAAAGTTGGATACGGGGGACTAAGGGGTGAGGTGTATCAAATTTCTGTATAGCCTGTAAAACACTAAGAGAGTCTGAGACAACCACAAATGATGACACAGGCATAGATGCAATACGGATAAGTGCTGTAAGGATGGCATACAATTCAGCAGTAAAAATACTAGCCGAAGATAGTAAATGCCCTTGTACGACGCAGTCTGGAAACACTGCTGCGAATCCTACGCCGTCAGAAGACTTAGAGCCATCTGTGTACACAGCAATGGCATGAGAATGAGAGTGAAAGTGGTCAAGAAAAAGAGAGCAGGAAGCGACTGTAGACAGTTGGGCTTTCGAGCAAGGGAGAGAGAAAGAACAGACTCGAACAGCTGGAACTTCCCAGGGGGGTAGGGAAAAGTGAGATGTTACATATACATAGAAAGGTGGTAATTGAAGAGAAGACGAGCGAATGAAGGCGAAGAGAGAAGGGACGGAGTAAACAGGGGCGACGAACAAATAAAGAATGTCTACTAATATCAGTGACCATTCTATAAATGGAAGGATTGCGGAGATCATGAGAGTGTACATAGTAGCGAAGGCAATGGGCATCACGGCGATCGGATAAGGATGGAACGTTCGCTTCTGCATAGAGGCTCTCGACAGGGGAAGAGCGAAAAGCACCAAGGCATAAACGTAATCCTTGGTGATGAATGGGGTTAAGGCTAGAGAGAGTAGCAGGAGATGCCGCTGAATAGATCTGGTCACCATAATCAAGTTTTGATAAGATAAGGGTGGAATGTAGGTGAAGGAGGGTTCGACGATCAGCTCCCCATGAAAGATGAGCAAGGGTTTTAAGAAGGTTCAGCCGGCTGTGACAAGTTGCCTTCAGAGAGGTAATGTGAGGTTTCCAGGATAACCTACGATCAAAGAGTAGACCCAGAAACTTGACTATCACGTTCAGGGATACAGGAGCCATAGAGGTATAAAGGATGATCGGAGATGACAGAGCGTCTAGTGAAAGTAATTTGGTGGGTTTTAGTGCTGGAAAATTTAAACCCACGTGTGGTGGCCCAATTGGAAACACGGTCAACTGCATGCTGGAGAGAAACTGTAATAAGGTGACAGTCAGCGCCTGCACAGGCAATAGCGAAGTCATCAACATAGAGTGATGACCAAATATTTGATGGAAGCCTAGAGGCCAAATCATTAATAGCAAGGAGAAAAAGTGTTGTGCTCAGAACACATCCCTGGGGGACACCTTCAGCTTGGATAAAGTCCGGGGAGAGCACATTATTAACCCGAACACGGAAATGCCTGTCAGTTAAAAAGTTCTTAAGGAAGGATGGTAGATTGCCTCGAAGGCCTAAGGAGTGGGCTTGGGCTAAAATATTATACCTCCAAGTTGTGTCATATGCCTTCTCAAGGTCAAAAAATATGGCAATAACTGAGTGGTTATTCGCAAAGGCATTACGAACATACGTATCCAAGCGTAGTAAGGGGTCTATGGTAGAACGTCCCTTACGAAAGCCATATTGACGAGTGGAGAGACTGTTGTGTGTCTCTAAATACCACACTAAACGTCTATTTACTAGGCGTTCCATCACTTTGCAAACTGCAATGGGACGATAGTGGGAGGTTTCATGTCCCGTAGTGCCTGGTTTGCGGAAAGGGAGAACAATGGCGGATTTCCACAGCTGTGGAAGAACTCCTTGTGACCAAATAAGATTGTAAAGGCGTAATAGGACTGCAAGGGCTGACTGATGTAAATGTTGTAGCATACGAATATGAATGTCGTCGGGCCCAGCTGCCGATGATCGGCAAGCTGAGAGTGTTGCCTCCAGTTCTTGAAGTGTAAAAGGCACATTATACTGTTCTTCTCTGAGAGAAGAAAAGTCCAAGGGTGCTAACTCTCTGGCAGACTTTGAGGAAAGAAATGATGGGCATAGATGGAGTCCCTGAGAAATACGGACCAGATGATTGCCAATTTCATTGGCAACATCTAGTGGGTTTGCTATATCAACACCGGCAACCCGCAGAACAGGAGCCGGGTCAGGAAAATATTTACCACTCAGTTTTCGTACTTTTTTCCAGACTGCACTCATAGAGGAAGCAGAGGTGATGGTGGAGACATAATCTCGCCAGCAAGTGCGTTTAGCGTCATGGATGACACGGCGAGCGATCGCACGCTTCTGCTTAAAATCAAGAAGTCTCTCTGTGGTTCTATTGTACCGGTACCTGCCCCACGCAGCGCGTTTCAAACGTACTGCACGAGCACAAGCAGGAGACCACCAAGGCACGCATTTCTGAGAATGCCTGCCCGAAGTTTGGGGTATAGAATGAGAAGCTGCGGTTAAAACGGAGGACGAGAAGAGGTGTAAAAGCTCATCGATGGAGGACGAAGAAGGAACCTCTCTAAAAACAGTTAGGTGTGAGTAAAGGTTCCAATTTGCCTGATCAAATTGCCAGCGTGGGATGCGAAGAGGTGGTGAATATGAAGGGGAAGTAAGAATGATTGGGAAATGATCGCTGTCATGTAAGTCCGGAAGAACAGACCAAGTGAAGTCTAATGCGGCGGAGGAAGAGCAGACTGAGAGATCGATGCAAGAGAGAGTGTGAGTCCGAGGATCAAAATGGGTGTGAGTACCTGTATTTAAAACATGGAGGGGGTGGGTGGCAAGAAAAGCCTCTAACTGAATGCCACGGGAATCACAGTGAGACCCCCTCCCAGAGGAAATGGTGGGCATTAAAATCACCAAGTAACAGAATCGGTGGTGGTAATGACGAAACAAGAAAGGCAATATCCGGAATAGATAATGCCCGAGAAGGAGAGAGATATAAAGAACAGAGCGTATACCACCTATGCAAGTGGATATGGGCTGCTGTGTAATGCAGCGAAGTACGAACCAATAGCTGATGGTATGGAATATCAGTGCGTAGAAGAAGGGCACTTTCATTAAAGGTCCCATCAGGAAAAGGATCTGAAGAATACAATAAATTATAGCCTGAGATGGGAGAGATAACAGCAGAGTGTAATTTTGGTTCCTGTAAGCAAACACCAACAGGGGAAAACTGGGAGAGTAACATCTGAAGCTCACCCCGATTACCCGAGGCCGCGAATATTCCACTGTAAATAGGCCATGATTGGCAATGATAAAGATACCTGAAATCCGCAGGTAAGGGTTCCTACGGACTAGAGGGGTTAGAAAAGTCCACATGCGGAGGCAGTGGAAAACGTTCAAGCAGCGAAGGAACGGTGCGCTGTGAAGAAAGGAGTTGTGCAGATGGAGTAGAGGAGAGAGAAGGAGCGGAGGGTGGATCAGTGTCCATCGATGGTTTGGTCTCTGCAATATATTCAGAGATTGCTTCAAGTGTTTCAGAATTCAGAGACGTCGTATGGGAGACAATATTGGAAATGGTAGGGGGAGGATGAGTAAAGATTGGAACTGTAATGGACTGTACCAAGGTAGGGGGTGGGGCGAAAGGGTGGAGGGAACTGGAGAAGCGTGAAAGGGGACAGAAGAGGCAGAAACTTGGGAGGTGGCAGAAGAGGAAGAAACTTGGGAGGGAACAGGGGAGGAAGGTACAGTACGAGGAGGAGGGTGAACCTCTACACTTGTAACAGAGCCAGTGAGAGGGGAAGAACCAGGTATTGAGACAGGGAAGGGAAAATGAGGAGGTGGAAGATGGGTAGGAGGTGTTAACGGACCTTTTTTTGACTTTTGAGAAGTAGAGGGACGATTGGGAGGAGGTGTCATACGAGATCTCGTCGCTACTGAGGCTTGTGAGAGAGAACACGTAGAAGCAAGATCAGACTGAGACGTTGAAGTAGGGATGTCTGAGCCGAGGACAGCAAAAGAATTAGCTACAGGAGTGACTATGGGAGAGGTAACCACAGAGGTGGGTGCAGAAGATGGGATACCAGAAGTGGGGGGACGTTTTGAAACACGGGAATAAGAAACACAAGGTAGTCTCCCTTGGAGGCGGAGATGAGAAACTGCCATGGCATAAGGGAGACCTTCTGCCTCTTTGAGGTAACGGATTTCCCGCTCGTTTAAGTAGACTTGACAACGGCGAGAGTACGAAGGGTGAGCCTCATGACAATTAAGGCAAGAGGGAGGTCGATTGCAAGATGTATTAGAATGGTCATCGGCACCACAGACTGGGCATTCGGCGATAGATCTGCAATATTTCGCTGGATGGCCAAATCGCCAGCAATTTCTACACTGTTGCGGTGTAGGGATCACCTAAGCCACAAGGGCTTTCGAACTTGTAACCGATGTCCTGCTACATAAACTGAGGATGGGAGTTCACGGCTGTCGAAAGTTAAACGAGCCACATTACTAGGGTATCGTCTCCGCCCACGGGCAGGAAGAACTTAAGTGTCTACCTTGAGGATTGGAAGATCTTGGAGTTCCAGCTGTTCAAGAATGTCAGTGCCACATGTCTGGAAATTTTGTTGAACTATGGTATGGGGCAGAATGACAGTACCACTACAAGAATTGAGGGAATGATGCTTTTCAATAGTTACAGGAACAGTATCAATATGGGAAAGACGAGAAAGCTCATGAACCTGAGTAGCATTCTGTACGGTGACGATGCGCGTACCGCTCTTAAGAGCATGAAAAGAAATATCTTTACCAACATGGCGTAGGAGTGCCTTGCCAATACTATGGTCAGAAAGATAGGCAGTAGAGGAAGTCGGTCGTAAAGTGAAGAATTTAGTCCATTGTGCAGTCTGAAACTGAGCGTGGAAAGGTAGTGAAGGACGTGTCGATCTTTTCTGAGAAGAACGAGAAAGTGGAGAAGTATCATCAGCAGGTAATTGTCATTGTCGTTTAGGCGTGGGACCAGAGTTGGTCTGACGTGGAACGGGCCGACGATTTGAAAATTGCCGCACCGTAGAGGGAGAGGCTGGAAGCATAGTCAGAGGAGAGCGAAGGTCAGATAAATCGAAGGAGTCAGTCGAGGCCTCAGTACCTGAAGCGGGTGAGGAAACAGCACCGGCAAGAGGTACAGAGGCATGAGGAGTGTCCGAAGAGTGGTCCAAAGACGAGGCGGGGTCAGAACGGGGTGCGGTATCAAGAAGGGGCCCGGGGGTAGCAGGTTCATGGACTAGGGCTGCCATGGTTAGGTTACTTCTTTCTTTTTGTTTTTAAGAAAAAAAAAGAAGAAAATAAAAATAAAAAAAAGAATAAAAAAAGGGGGGACCGGGGAGGGATAGTTCCTAGGAGGAATGAAAGGGCCAGAAATCTCCCTCCGCGCCCAAGAGGACCTCAGCACCCCAAGTAGCGCAGATGCAGCATGGAACCCGTGCCATACCCTACCCATCATGCCAGTAAACCGGCAATCCGGGATAGCAACCTCACATCTGCCGAGCTACCTCGGTGGACAAAAGAGAGGGCGGCCGGAAATCCGCCACAAAGCATACCTCCTTCGGCCACCACCCCTGGAATCCGAAAGGTGGCTTCCAGAGATACACCCGTCGCCCGAGAGACACCCAAAGCCACCCTCCGGGATACCGGAGAGGGATCAGGGCATCCCCAGGCAATCCAGATTCCACGGCAAACTACGCCACCACCAAGAACCTCAACGGAATGGGATGGACCAGGGTACCCTTTCCCCTACCTAGGAACTAGTGTGCCTGTGGAAGAAAAAAAAAAAAACCAAAGGCCAAAACGTACGGGCAAAAGGGAGGGGTGGGGAGGAGGAGGAGGAAAGGAAAAAGGGGAGGATGGGATAGGGAACGGGGGATTGGGGGGTAATTAGGTTCGGCCTGAGGAAGTAGACCGACAGGTCTAATTCCTCAGACCAAGAGCCTCTTCACCACGCCAAGGAGCCCCCCTTGAAGAGGATTTTAATTTATAAATAAGAAATATTTACATTTTAATTCATAAATAAGAAATATTTACATTTTAATTTATAAATAAGATATATTTACATTTTAATTTATAAATAAGAAATATTTACATTTTAATTTATAAATAAGAAATATTTACATTTTACCTAGGTAGTAGGTTGGTAGACAGCAACCGCCCAGGGAGGTACTACCGTCCTACCAAGCGAGTGTAAAATGAAAGCCTGTAATTGTTTTACATGGTAGGATTCCTGGTGTTCATTTTTCTGTCTCATAAACATGCAAGGTTTCAGGTACGTCTTGCTACTTCTACTTACTTAGGTCACACTACACATACATGTACAAGCATATATATACACTCCCCGCTGGGTTTTCTTCTATTTTCTTACTAGTTCTTGTTCTTGTTTATTTCCTCTTACCTCCATGGGGAAGTGGAACAGAATTCTTCCTCCGTAAGCCATGCGTGTTGTAAGAGGCGACTAAAATGCCAGGAGCAAGGGGCTAGTAACCCCTTCTCCTGTATATATTACTAAATGTAAAAGGAGAAACTTTCGTTTTTCCTTTTGGGCCACCCTGCCTCAGTGAGATACGGCCGGTGTGTTGAAAGAAAGATTTACATTTTAATTTGTAAATAAGAAATATTTACATTTTAATTTATAAATAAGAAATATTTACATTTTAATTTATAAATACGTAAGTTTATTCAGGTATACACAGATACAGTTACATAGATTATCATACATAGCAGCATGTGTAAAGTACCTAGGATAACCCAAAAAAATCAGAGTGACTTACATATTTCCATTGGGGTCCTTTTATATTTACACTTAATATATTTACTTTTGTAGGTAGTAGGTTGGTAGACAGCAACCGCCCAGGGAGGTACTACCGTCCTGCCAAGTGAGTGTAAAACGAAAGCCTGTAATTGTTTTACATGATGGTAGGATTGCTGGTGTCTTTTGTCTGTCTCATAAATATGCAAGATTACAGGTAAGTCTTGCTACTTCTACTTACACTTAGGTCACACTACACATACATGTACAAGCATATATATACACACCCCTCTGGGTTTTCTTCTATTTTCTTTCTAATTCTTGTTCTTGTTTATTTCCTCTTATCTCCATGGGGAAGTGGAACAGAATTCTTCCTCTGTAAGCTATGCGTGTCGTAAGAGGCGAGTAAAATGCCGGGAGCAAGGGGCTAGTAACCCCTTCTCCTGTATATATTACTAAATTTAAAAGGAGAAACTTCAGTTTTTTTCTTTGGGCCACCCCACCTCAGTGGGATACGGCTGGTACGTTGAAAGAAGAAGATATTTACTTTTATGCTTACACTTTTATATTTACACTTACCTTGGAGATGTCAGTTTAATTAGTTTGATGGAGGAGATGCAGAGGTTTAGGGTAGTGGAAGATAGCAGGATAGCATATATTCAACAGATGTACACACATCTAACAACATTGGAGAGTTACTTTCGTGTCGTTTTTCTATCACTTACTCGTTTAACTTACTTGCTACACTGTTAATTCTACACTTTATCACTGGATGGTACTATAGCCTTTATCGATACCTGCTGCTTAAGTATTGTACATATCGTAGAATCACTGAATCACTGCAGAAGGCACATTCTCCCCTCTCTCTTCCTCCTCCACTCTGGTACTTTGCTACGAGTTTTTCGTGAATTTTGTGTTTCTTTCCTTCTTTATCACAGAGCTGGCACTAGAAACTTTCTTTGGGCCCATGGTGGCTTATTTAGCAGTTACAAGCACTAAAGACACTGGAATAATACAAAATATATCGCAGGTACACTTGGAATCGACCGAAATGGCTTGTAAACACTGGCTGTACGTGGAGTCTTGGAGTGGCTGGGCCCGCTTCAGCCGCGCTCCGGCCCCACGGACGAGTTCGGGACAAATGTTGTTAGACGAGTTTTTCGACATTGGTAGAGCCATTTTTTTTTTTACGCCAAAGAGCGCTGTTAGATGAATTTGCCGTTACTTAATGCCGCCATTAGTTGAGGGTCCACTGTATATATATGAAATAACTTTAAAATACTTGAAATCTTGGTAAGTTTCCAGACATAATGGAGAGACGTGGTGCTCACGGAGAATGTAAACAACCCCAGTGGCGCACGGTGACCATATTAGATTCAGGTGGGGGGAGCCGTATAGCGAGTTTTGGTCATAATCTGAAATGTCCATATTAGCGGAACGCCGTAAAGCGGGGCCTTACTGTACTGTCTTAAGGAACAGGCTTTTCCACTGTGGCAACCTCTTGCCTTCACTGAGTTTATTATTATTGTTAACAGCAACTCGCAATATTCCTTTCACTGTATTATTATTATTATTAGTATTATAATCAAAAAGAAGCGCTAAGCCACAAGGGCTTCCTTTCACTGTAATACTTGAAAATTAAAGCAATCATTTCTTTCATTTCTTACAAGTACAACACATTTCTTAAATAGGTTACTTTCAACATTATTCACTATTTTCAATCTCGCAATTTCCTAGTATTCCTACTGTTTTTACAACAATAGTACTTCACAATGAAAAATGCATTGCAGTGAAAATGTATTTTTCATTTTCACTGATTAGGAACTGTTTATCCAGCATCTATTCAACTTCTAATTAACATACTTATGTAATTCAAGAAGGTATGAAAGCTTGTGTTAATTTTTTTTCTGACTAGTGTATTTTGCAACTACTAAACATCAGCCTTTCCAATGATTGGTTTATCTACAGTGGTCAATTTAAAAAAAAAAAAAAAAAAAAAAAAACACTTAGAAAACTGTTACACTCATTTTTAACCTTAATTAAGTTTATTCACTTACATAACTGCAAACAAATATACAAGTTGAGTACATCTTAATATTTGGATTGGCAGAAAATTTTGAGATCAGAAAAATCACTGACTTGGTAGACTGATCAGTAATCAGTGCTCTTGGCAATAAAAACAATCACAGACAACATATGTGCTTATACTTAGGCCATCTTTATTGGATATGTATTGGTCCTGGGGCCTTGGTCACTCCAATAAACTGGTTCTAATGTATGTACTTGTCTTTTCATCCATATTGTTGGTAACAAAAAAAAATACAATCAAACATAAAATTAACAAAAATGAAAGCTACTAGCATGAACAAAATATACAAAAATGAGAATACTATTATAAATTATTATCATATAATCCTATGAAATTAGTAATATTCAGAGACTATCCTAAAAGTCATCAAGTTGATAATTACCAGCTACCCTGGTAATTATAAAAATATTAACAAGTAATATTAAAAATAGATGAGCAAATTTTCAATACAAAGACCTTGTATACAAAGGTTAAAATAAAAAAAGCAACTATAATGAGATTTATTAGGATAATGAATGTGCAAAGGAGTCACCTGGGGCAGCCAGCATCCCTCACACCTACACAACTTAGCATGACACCATCCATATCACACTTGCCTATTACTGTATTTTCATTAAGCTCACATTTCCTGCAACATATTTAAAATCAAAGTGATGTCTGTTTTTCTCATGGGTTCTTCAAAAAGGCTCATTTTCTACACATGATTAAAACTATGCACCTTAACATGACATTCTAAATAAGAACTGCAAATAAATCTAAAGAAAGCTGAATTTTTAAATCAACACAAGAATTTTGTTGAGACTGGCAAGTCACATAAATGTAGGATTCAATTAAGAGAAACTGCATATAAGGTAAGTTTTAATATCATCAATGATAACCATCCCAAAATTTGAATGCCTCTTTAACAGTCATACCTTTCAGTAAGTTGTCTACTAATATTAATAAGCCTTCTGTATATTTTTATTAGAGGTTGGTATGAACTACTGGTTGCAATAAATCTGACAGTATATTATATTGTAATATTAGTATGCCAAGATTGGTTATGAAGCTTTTTCCAAAATAATGCAACTATAATTACCATGGTCACAGTTTTCCCCACAAATCATGTGTTAATTACACAAACTACCTTTTATGCAACCAATGAAAGACAAGTTTATGACTTTGGGATTATTTAGTGCTGTTTTGACCACCTTCCATACATCACACTCCAACAAAAAGAGGTATCACAATTATAGAAAAAAGAGAACTCATTGGCACATAAATCATTATATACAGCCTTAACATGAATGGAAAATAGGACAAAACCAGCAGTTATGAGCCACAGATGTGAGGCCTCGATTAAAGCTTATACTTTTAATAAATAACACAAAAGTAATTCACAATGTAAGAAGAGTAGCACTCCAACCACAGATCATAGATCACACATCACAATCCATTATACATTCCAAAGTTCTATCTTCAAGTACCAATGATTAAAAAATTTAAAGCTGAAAAAATCTCAAAACTTAATACATCAAAACTAAAGTTGCTTTTACTGTTGAAATAGAAGTTTTTGGTATATGGTGGAGGAAACAGTTCGGCTGCCCCAAAACTTTTCAGCAATAGCAAGCTGTTCCAACTGTCATTTAACAAATTTTAATTTACAAAACATTCTGTAGCTAAAACACTAGGTTTTTTAGTAGAACATGTTTTCATAGCATTTTAGAATAGCAGCACTGAATGGCCCACATGGGTTTAGCATTTTGTGAATACAATATGATCATATAATAATAATAATAATAATAATAATAATAATAATTTAGGTAAACATAAATGAAATACTGTAGAAAATGTTTAAGTTAATGATACCAAATACATATGTTTTAAGTAGATATAAAGATGGGTGTAAATTCAATCTTTGATCTGTTAAAAGCTCTACAGCATAATAAAGCATCAGTAACACAGTTAAGATTTTTTATATTTCATCATATGTGAGTAACCAGAACTATACAAACTGATCTGTCATGTGAGTTTTCAAATTCAAGTTTAGTGTGTTTTATGCCTTATCACATGTTGGTTTTGCATTTATAACAAATTAACTATGTAGTGCTGGGTTAAGCTCAAATTCCCTAGTGCGAATGAATTTGTGCTTTTGAGGAACAAACATCCTGCAGCTCAAAATTGCTGAACATGTAATTATGGGTAAATGTGAATTGCTTACAAACTTACATCAAAACTTGATGATCCCTAACAAGGTTTGTTAGCACAATCATTCTGAAAAAACATTTAATCAATGGAGATGGTGAGTGTTAAGTAACGTATCTGATATACTGTATTTTAAAAAAATAATTACCATTATTATTAAGATTTAGAATCCTTGACCAAAAAAAATTTATGTACATGAAATATATTACAAACATACCAATATCATACATTCCAGCATAAGCTTAGCCCAAGGCAAGCCATCATTCACATCAAGCCACAACAGGCACACAGGAAACTGGAATGGTGGGCCCCAGACATGTATCTATACTAGCCCCAGACAATTGCTCACTCAACTATTGCAACAAAAAATTGTTTAGGTCATGCATTGCAGCCAGCTTTGTTCAGACCCAGGTCAACCATTCAACAAGATTTAGAACATCTGTATTGTCACAGAGACCAGTAAAAACCAATTGCATTAGTATCATATGTCAGCTAAAGGGGTTACAAATAATTAAAGTCATACAAGACTATCATGATGTCACTTTCAAGCACAATTGACTAGCTCCCAGCCCCTAATATTGAGTTACACTATTGTTAATAATCATATCCGTATTGGCATTGAATATCCTCCATCTTCTGGTTCTTACAGTAGAGTCACCATACAGGAGAAAATTAAGATAGGCAGCAAGTAACAGTGTAATCTCCTTTAGTTAACATGAGCTGCACCCCTAATGGCACATATGCATCAAAATTGCTCGAAGGCTGCTCCTTAACATTCTAAAACTGGTTTATAATATTTCACTTTGCCAGGAAAAGCCATATCTATGTTATCAGTATTCACAAAGTAATCTATCACACAAAGATTGCCAAGTAAGCAAATAGGTCAGTAAAAACTAATCATAAAACTATGGTAGAACCACCTGGCACTGCAGTGTTGAAGAGTCACTCTTGCCAAAGAAGGGAGTTTTATCCCTTTCAAACATGGTAGTCACAAAAATTCATAATTTTACTTCAAATTTTGTGCCATACTTGTCATGAACATCACATTATTTTCATTGTAATATAAAATTGTGTACACCTATGCTGTATTTATGAGTGCTCACTGTTTGGCATATTTGATTCTCTACACTCGTGAAAATCAATTGACTGTAAATTTAGCTCACAGACTTTTCCTTTCCCTTTGCCCTTTGCTCTCCCTCTCTCAGTATATCTGTGACTGACAGTCTTGTGATACTTGGATCATTCAGCTGTTCTGTAAGACCGAACTTATGCACATCCATCTCACTAAATCACAACCTCCTCTTTTTTTTTATAATATATTACATAGGAGGCTCAGACTTTGGAGAAGATGCTCCAGAATTTTGTGTCTCTGCACGCTTGATATATAAATTAAGAAGTTTTAACTTAGAACCAGTCAGAGTTTCAAGGTGCGGTCGCATGGCTTCCTCCCCAACTGCATTATGTAGAGCCACCATGCAAAACACAGATGCCTTGCGTACACAAGATTCTTTGTTGTCATATGCCTAGAGAAAAAAAAAAACATTTAAAAATTAATGAAGTATAACTTTTTTTAAACTAGTTTGTATATACCAGTATATGTGTATATGAAAGCATATATGTACATGTGTATATCTATATGCATGCATGTTTATAGGTATGCATATATATGTACAGTACATGTAGGTATATATATACAGTAGACCTCAATTAACACGAGGGGTATGATCCCGAAAATCCAAGAGTAATTGAATTTAGCACCAGCTAAACTGAAGAACATATGAAAAAAAATAGGGTTACATTCCACAACCCTCCAAAAATGCCAAACATCAAAAATAATAGTTTATCTTACCCTACATAGTTACACATTACTGGAAACATTTGAAGAATGCAGGGAGGATTACTGTAAGCCTATTTGACTGAGCTTGGGTGTATCAAGGTCCATCATATACCATAGGATAAACCTTGACACGCCCAATAGTAGTAGGCAGCATCAGCTGACTATTTAGTGTTAGGGGCTTACTAGGCCACAGACAGCCAAGCTGTGTCAAGCCTGCCTGGGAAATATGGATTGAGCTACCAACTTGGGCTCCCAGTAATATTGTGAGATCATAAGCAATAGCATATCTAAAGTGTCTTATTTTCTAAGATCTATGCATGTTGGTGCCAATGTACTATAGTGGTACTAACATGAACCTGGGTCTTGAACACTGCTAGATATTGGAGGCAGTGATATGGTTTAGGGTGATATGTGGTGGCAATATTACCTAGAGAATTCTGAGTTTGGGGATGAGGTATAGGGTTACCAAAAAGTATAACTCAAAGGGCTGAGGAAAGGTTGTTGAACTGACTTGGAAATTTAGAGCAGAAGGGCAATATATGATAAAGAGGAAGGTATATAAATATGGTGTAAGGATGTATAATAATTACATGCATGTGAGGGGTAAGGGTTAGTGTGAGAGAAGAATTTAAATCATAGTTGGTGCAATAAGTAGTTTCTGTTGAAAAGTTCAAGAGTCTGCACCCAAGGTAGGACTTTCAGAGAGGAGGACAGTTAATGTGTGTTTGGGCAGTGTAAATGCCAGAAGTGAATCCTGCATGACTGTTGACACACAGGACAATCTATTAAGACATGGTGGACTGACAGTGCGACTTGACAGTACGTGCAGAGCAATGCCAATGAAGCTTTCTTCTATTAAGGAACTGAATATTCTTTCAAGCTTTTTTTTATACAGGTTTTATTTCAACGAACCAGCCATATCCCACCAAGGCAGGGTGTTTTACATTACATAAATTAAAACATGCACAACTTAAACGAATTTGAGAAAACAGTAAGAATAATACTGTCCAGAGGACATGACTGGGGTACTGCTCATTGCTTAGTGACTCGATTTCCAGAGGCTAAGGCAGGCACTCTTCTCATGGCCCAAGAGAAAATTATACTGGGAACTACCCATATATTGCATATTTAATTTCATAATTTATGGAGCACAATACTGCTGTTACCCATGATATAATTTTCAGCTGCTATCTTTCAATTTAATCACAGTCTAACTGATGGTCTACTGCATTTGCATACATTATACATGTGTGTATATACAGTATATTTCCAATTATTGTGCAGTTTATATTTCTGAAAATTAGCATGTAATATAAATTAGTACTAACTGAAGTGAAGAACATACAGAAAAAATGAGTTAAGTTCCTTGGACTTAGGAGAGAAATAAAGCCTATTATTAGCAAAGCTACTGATGCTAACACTTACAGTGGAACCTTGGTTTTTGTTCGCCATGATTTTTGTCAAATTTGGTTTTTGATGACTTTTTTCATCAAAATTTTGTCCCAGTTTTTGTTCATCGCCTTGGTTTTTGTTGGTCCGCCATATCAAACAAAGCATCCCACGCATTCTGAGTCAGTCTGGCTTTGTTTCTCATTGAGTGAGCATTACCCTGCGCATTCATCCGAAACATTTCGAAATAATCCATTGTTTTTTGTGCTTGTTTATTGAGTGCGACTACTAAATAATTATTATTATTATAATCAAAAAGAAGCGCTAAGCCACAAGGGCTATACAGCGCTGCAGGGTAGGGAAGGAAGCAAGGGAATTGGATGGCAGAAGGGAGGGGGGATGATCAGCAGGTTACAGAAAACAGCGGGGCAGGGGATAGTACGGGGGTAGAGGGTAGCAAGAGATTCAAGTAGAAAGGGCTGAAAGTATCAGAATTTGTGAAGTAAGTCAGTCGTTGTCAAAAAGTCAATGAGAGAGTCCGGATGAAAGGTGGGTCCATCAGCGAGAAGGGAAGGTAAAGAGAGAGCAGCGGGGCGAAGACGACGACAGAGGTAAATTCTGCGTGCTCGTTGATAAAGTGGGCAGTCCAACAGAATGTGGCTGACTGATAATGGAGCTTGGCAATTCTCACAGAGAGGAGCAAGACGCCTCTCCATGAGATATCCATGAGTAAGACGAGTATGGCCAATGCGAAGACGGGAGAGAGTAGTCTCCCAACCTCAAAACTGGTGATAAGAAGACGGCCAGTAACCTATACTCGGTTTAATAGACTGAAGTTTGTTGCCGAGCATAGTAGACCAACGTTGTTGCCAACGGGTGTGAAGGTGGGAAGATATTACAGCAAAATAGTCCGTACATGGAATACCTCTATAAGAAACTGGTAGGTCATGTACTGCTGACCGCGCAGCAGTGTCTGCCTGTTCATTGCCCTGTACGTCAACATGACCAGGGACCCAACAAAAAACAATATCTTTATGCTTGGTAAAGATGCGGCGTAGCCAAAGTTGGATACGGAGGACTAAGGGGTGAGGTGTATCAAATTTTTGTATAGCCTGTAAAGCACTAAGGGAGTCTGAGACAACCACAAATGATGACACAGGCATAGATGCAATACGGATAAGTGCTGTAAGGATGGCATATAATTCAGCAGTAAAAATACTAGCCGAAGATAGTAAATGCCCTTGTACGACGCTGTCCGGAAACACTGCTGCGAATCCTACGCCGTCAGAAGACTTAGAGCCATCTGTGTACACAGCAATGGCATGAGAATGAGAGTGAAAGTGGTCAAGAAAAAGAGAGCGGGAAGCGACCGTAGACAGTTGGGCTTTCGAGCAAGGGAGGGAGAAAGAACAGACTCGAACAGCTGGAACTTCCCAGGGGGGTAGGGAAAAGTGAGATGCTACATGTACATAGAAAGGTGGTAGTTGAAGAGAAGACAAGAGCGAATGAAGGCGAAGAGAGAAGGGACGGAGTAAGCAGGGGCGGCGAACAAATAAAGAATGTCTACTAATATCAGTGACCATTCTATAAATGGAAGGATTGCGGAGATCATGAGAGCGTACATAGTAGCGCAGGCAATGGGCATCACGGCGATCGGATAAGGATGGAACGTTCGCTTCTGCATAGAGGCTTTCGACAGGGGAAGAGCGAAAAGCACCAAGGCATAAACGTAATCCTTGGTGATGAATGGGGTTAAGGCTAGAGAGAGTAGCAGGAGATGCCGCTGAATAGATCTGGTCACCATAATCAAGTTTCGATAAAATAAGGGTGGAATGTAGGTGAAGGAGGGTTCGACGATCAGCTCCCCACGAAAGATGAGCAAGGGTTTTAAGAAGGTTCAGCCGGCTGTGACAAGTTGCCTTCAGAGAGGTAATGTGAGGTTTCCAGGATAACCTACGATCAAAGAGGAGGCCCAGAAACTTGACTGTATCACGTTCAGGGATACGGGAGCCATAGAGGTACAAAGGATGATCGGAGATGACAGAGCGTCTAGTGAAAGTGATTTGGTGGGTTTTAGTGCTGGAAAATTTAAACCCATGTGTGGTGGCCCAATTGGAAACACGGTCGACTGCATGTTGGAGAGAAACTGTAAGGAGGTGACAGTCAGCGCCTGCACAGGCAATAGCAAAGTCATCAACATAGAGTGATGACCAAATATTTGATGGAAGACTAGAGGCCAAATCATTAATAGCAAGGAGAAAAAGTGTTGTGCTCAGAACACATCCCTGGGGGACACCTTCAGCTTGGATAAAGTCCGGGGAGAGCACATTATTAACCCGAACACGGAAATGCCTGTCAGTTAAAAAGTTCTTAAGGAAGGATGGTAGATTGCCTCGAAGGCCTAAGGAGTGGGCTTGGGCTAAAATATTATACCTCCAAGTTGTGTCATATGCCTTCTCAAGGTCAAAAAATATGGCAATAACTGAGTGGTTATTCGCAAAGGCATTACGAACATACGTATCCAAGCGCAGTAAGGGGTCTATGGTAGAACGTCCCTTACGAAAGCCATATTGACGAGTGGAGAGACTGTTGTGTGTCTCTAAATACCACACTAAACGTCTATTTACTAGACGTTCCATTACTTTGCAAACTGCACTGGTAAGAGCAATGGGACGATAGTGGGAGGTTTCATGTCCCGTAGTGCCTGGTTTGCGGAAAGGGAGAACAATGGCGGATTTCCACAGCTGTGGAAGAACTCCTTGTGACCAAATAAGATTGTAAAGGCGTAATAGGACTGCAAGGGCTGACTGATGTAAATGTTGTAGCATACGAATATGAATGTCGTCGGGCCCAGCTGCCGATGATCGACAAGCTGAGAGTGTTGCCTCCAGTTCTTGAAGTGTAAAAGGCACATTATACTGTTCTTCTCTGAGAGAAGAAAAGTCCAAGGGTGCTAACTCTCTGGCAGACTTTGAGGAAAGAAATGAGGGGCATAGATGGAGTCCCTGAGAAATACGGACCAGATGATTGCCAATTTCATTGGCAACATCTAGTGGGTTTGCTATATCAACACCGGCAACCCGCAGAACAGGAGCCGGGTCAGGAGAATATTTACCACTCAGTTTTCGTACTTTTTTCCAGACTGCACTCATAGAGGAAGCAGAGGTGATGGTGGAGACATAATCTCGCCAGCAAGTGCGTTTAGCGTCACGGATGACACGGCGAGCGATCGCACGCTTCTGTTTAAAATCAAGGAGTCGCTCTGTGGTTCTATTGTACCGGTACCTGCCCCATGCAGCGCGTTTCAAACGTACTGCACGAGCACAAGCAGGAGACCACCAAGGCACGCATTTCTGAGAATGCCCTCCCGAAGTTTGGGGTATAGAATGAGAAGCTGCGGTGAAAACGGAGGACGAGAAGAGGTGTAAAAGCTCATCGATGGAGGACGAAGAAGGAACCTCTTTAAAAACAGTCAGGTGTGAGTAAAGGTTCCAATTTGCCCGATTAAATTGCCAGCGTGGGGTGCGAAGAGGTGGCAAATATGAAGGGGAAGTAAGAATGATTGGGAAATGATCACTGTCATGTAAGTCCGGGAGAACAGACCAAGTGAAGTCTAATGCGGCGGAGGAAGAGCAAACTGAGAGATCGATGCAAGAGAGAGTATGAGTCCGAGGATCAAAATGGGTGTGAGTACCTGTATTTAAAACATGGAGGGGGTGGGTGGCAAGAAAAGCCTCTAACTGAATTCCACGGGAATCACAGTGAGACCCCCCCCAGAGGAAATGGTGGGCATTAAAATCACCAAGTAACAGAATCGGTGGCGGTAATGACGAAACAAGGAAGGCAAAATCCGGAATAGATAATGCCCGAGAAGGAGAGAGATATAAAGAACAGAGCGTATACCACCTATGTAAGTGGATACGGGCTGCTGTGTAATGCAGCGAAGTATGAACAAATAGCTGATGATACGGAATATCAGTGCGGAGAAGAAGGGCACTTTCATTAAAGGTCCCATCAGGAAAAGGATCTGAAGAATACAATAAATTATAGCCTGAGATGTGAGAAATAACAGCAGAGTGTAATTTTGGTTCCTGTAAGCAAACACCAACAGGGGCAAACTGGGAGAGTAACATCTGAAGCTCACCCCGATTACCCCTGAGGCCGCGTATATTCCACTGTAAAAAGGCCATGATTGGCAATGATAAAGATACTTGAAATCCGCAGGTAAGGGTTCCTACGGACTAGAAGGGTTAGAAAAGTCCACATGCGGAGGCAGTGGAAAATGTTCAAGCAGCGAAGGAACGGTGCGCTGTGAAGAAAGGAGTTGCGCAGATGGAGCAGAGGAGAGAGAAAGAGCGGAAGGTGGATCAGTGTCCATTGATGGTTTGGTCTCTGCAATATATTCAGAGATTGCTTCAAGTGTTTCGGAATTCAGAGATGTCGTATGGGAGACAATATTGGGAATGGTAGGGGGAGGATGAGTAAAGATTGGAACTGTATTGGACTGTACCAAGGTAGGGGGGGGCCGAAAGGGTGGAGGGAACTGGAGAAGCGTGGCAGGAGACAGAAGAGACAGGAACCTGGGAGGTGGCAGAAGAGGAAGAAACTTGGGAGGGAACAGGGGAGGAAGGTACATTACGAGGAGGAGGGTGAACCTCTGCACTTGTAACTGAGCCAGTGAGAGGGGAAGAACTAGGGACAGAGACAGGGAGGGTAAAATGAGGAGGTGGAAGATGGGTAGGAGGTGTTACCGGACCTTTTTTTGACTTTTGAGAAGTAGAGGGACGATTGGGAAGAGGTGTCGTACGAGGTCTCGTCGATACTGAGGCTTGTAAGAGAGAACTCGAAGAAGCGAGATTAGACTGAGGCGTTGAAGTAGGGACGTCTGAGCCGAGGACAGCAAAAGGATTAGATACAGGAGTGATTATGGGAGAGGTAACCACAGAGGTGGGTGTAGAAGATGGGATACCAGAAGTGGGGGGACGTTTTGAAACACGGGAATAAGAAACACGTGGGAGTCTCCCTTGGAGGCGGAGATGAGAAACTGCCATGGCATAAGGGAGACCTTCTGTCTCTTTGAGGTAACGGATTTCCCGCTCGTTTAAATAGACCTGACAACGGCGAGAGTACGAAGGGTGAGCCTCATGACAGTTAAGGCAAGAGGGAGATCGATTGCAAGACGTATTAGAATGGTCATCGGCACCACAGACTGGGCATTCGGCGATAGATCTGCAATATTTCGCTGGATGGCCAAATCGCCAGCAATTTCTACACTGTTGTGGTGTAGGGATCACCTTTCGAACTTGTAACCGATGTCCTGCTATATAAACTGAGGATGGGAGTTCTCGGCTGTCAAAAGTTAAACGAGCCACATTGCTAGGGTATCGTCTCCGCCCACGGGCAGGAAGAACGTAAGTGTCTACCTTGAGGATTGGGAGATCTTGGAGTTCCAGCTGTTCTAGAATGTCGGTGCCACATGTCTGGAAATTTTGTTGAACTATGGTATGGGGCAGAATGACGGTACCACTACAAGAATTGAGGGAATGATGTTTTTCAAGGGTGACAGGAACAGTATCTATATGGGAAAGACGAGAGAGCTCACGAGCCTGGGTAGCATTCTGTACGGTAATGATGCGCGTACCGCTCTTAAGAGCATGAAAAGAAATATCTTTACCAACATGGCGTAGGAGTGCCTTGCCAATACTATGGTCAGAAAGATAGGCAGTAGAGGAAGTTGGTCGTAAAGTGAAGAATTTAGTCCACTGTTCAGTCTGAAACTGAGCGTGGAAAGGTAGTGAAGGACGTGTCGATCGTTTCTGAGAAGAACGAGAAGGTGAAGGTGGAGAAGTATCATCAGCAGGTAATTGTCGTTGACGTTTAGGCGTGGGACCAGAGTTGGTCCGACGTGGAACGGGTCGGCGATTTGAAAATTGCCGCACCGTAGAGGGAGAGGCCGGAAGCATAGTCAGAGGAGAGCGAAGGTCTGATAAATCGAAGGAGTCAGTCGAGGCCTCAGTACCTGAAGCGGGTGAGGAAACAGCACCGGCAATAGGTACAGAGGCATGAGGAATGTCTGAAGAGTGGTCCAAAGACGAGGCGGGGTCAGAACGGGGTGCGGTATCAAGAAGGGGCCCGGGGGTACCAGGTTCATGGACTAGGGCTGCCATGGTTAGGTTACTTCTTTCTTTTTGTTTTTAAGAAAAAAAAAGAAAGAAGAAAAGAAAATAAAAAAAAGAAAAAAAAAGGGGGGACCGGGGAGGGATAGTTCCTAGGAGGAATGAAAGGGCCAGAAATCTCCCTCCGCGCCCAAGAGGACTCGACACCGCTAGTAGCGCAGATGCAGCATGGAACCCGTGCCATACCCTACCCTTCATGCCAGTAAACCAGCAATCCGGGATAGCAACCTCACATCTGCCGAGCTACCTCGGTGGACAAAAGAGAGGGCGGCCGGATATCCGCCACAAAGCATACCTCCTTCAGCCACCACCCCCGGAATCCGAAAGGTGGCTTCCAGAGATACACCCGTCGCCCAAAAGACACCCAAAGCTACTCCGGGATACCGGAGAGGGATCGGGACATCCCTAGGCAATCCAGATTCCACGGCAAACTACGCCACCGCCAAGAAACCTCAACGGAATGGGATGGACCCCGGTGTCCTTTCCCCTACCTAGGAACTAGCGCGCCTGTGGGAGAAATCACGAAGGCTAAAAAGAGGAAGGGCAAAAGGGAGGGGTGAGGAGGAGGAGGAGGAAAGGAAAAAGGGGAGGATGGGGAGGATGGGATAGGGGAGGGGAGAATGGGGGGTAATTAGGTTCGGTCTGAGGAAGAAGACCGACAGGGCTAATTCCTCAGACCAAGAGCCTCTTCACCACGCCAAGGAGCCCCCCTTGAAGAGGTAACCTTAATTAAGTTTATTCACTTACATAACTGCAAACAAATATACAAGTTGAGTACATCTTAATATTTGGATTGGCAGAAAATTTTGAGATCAGAAAAATCACTGACTTGGTAGACTGATCAGTAATCAGTGCTCTTGGCAATAAAAACAATCACAGACAACATATGTGCTTATACTTAGGCCATCTTTATTGGATATGTATTGGTCCTGGGGCCTTGGTCACTCCAATAAACTGGTTCTAATGTATGTACTTGTCTTTTCATCCATATTGTTGGTAACAAAAAAAAAATACAATCAAACATAAAATTAACAAAAACGAAAGCTACTAGCATGAACAAAATATACATTATTATTATAATCAAAAAGAAGCGCTAAGCCACAAGGACTATACAGCGCTGCAGGGCAGGAAGGAAGCGAGGGCATCAGGTGGCAAAAGGGAGATGGATGAGCAACAGGTTACGGATAACAGCGGGGCAGTGGATGGTGAAAGGGTAAAGGGCAGCGAGAGACTGAACCAGAAAGGGCTGAGGGGAGTGCGAAAAGTATCATCAGAGTTTGTGGAGTAAATCAGTCGTTGTCAAGAAGTCAATGAGAGAGTCAGGATTAAAGGAGGGTCCATCAGCAAGAAGGGAAGGTAAAGAGAGAGTAGGAGAACGAAGACGACGTTGGAGGTAAATTCTGCGTGCTCGTTGATAGAGAGGGCAGTCTAACAGAATGTGGCTAATCGATACTGGAACTTGACACTGCTCACAGAGAGGAACAGGGTGCCTCTCCATGAGATACCCATGAGTAAGACGAGTGTGGCCAATGCGAAGGCGGGAGAGAGTGGTCTCCCAACCTCGGCACTGATGACAAGAAGACGGCCAGTAACCTATGCTCGGTTTAATAGAATGAAGTTTGTTACCGAGCAGAGTTGACCAACGTTGTTGCCAACGGGTGCGAAGGTGGGTAGCTATTGCAGCAAAATAGTCCAGAAATGGAACACCTCGATAGGAAATTGGTAGGTCATATACTGCTGACCGCGCAGCAGTGTCTGCCTGTTCATTGCCCTGTACGTCGACATGACCAGGGACCCAACAAAAAACAATATCTTTATGTTTGGTAGAGATACGGCGTAGCCAAAGTTGGATACGGAGAACTAGGGGATGAGATGTATCAAATTTTCGTATAGCCTGTAGAGCACTAAGGGAGTCTGAGACTACTACAAATGATGACACAGGCATAGATGCGATACGAATAAGTGCTGCAAGAATGGCATACAGTTCAGCAGTAAAAATGCTAGCTGAAGATAGTAAATGCCCTCGTACGACGCTGTCCGGAAACACTGCTGCGAATCCGACGCCGTCTGAAGACTTAGAGCCATCTGTGTACACAGCGGTGGCATGAGAATGAGAGTGGAAGTGATCAAGAAAAAGAGAGCGGGAAGCCACCGTAGGCAGTTGAGCTTTCGAGCAAGGGAGTGAGAAAGAACAGACCCGAACAGCTGGAACTTCCCAGGGGGGTAGGGAAAAGTGAGATGCTACATGAACATATAAAGGTGGTAACTGAAGGGAAGACAAGAGTGAAAGTAGGCGAAGAGAAAAGGGACGGAGCAAACAGGGGCGGCGAACGAATAAAGAATGTCTACTAATATCGGTGACCATTCTATAAATGGAAGGATTGTGTAGATCGTGAGAGCGTACATAGTAACGAAGGCAATGGGCATCACGGCGATCAGACAAGGATGGAACATTTGCTTCTGTATAGAGGCTCTCAACAGGGGAAGAGCGAAAAGCACCAAGGCACAAACGTAAGCCTTGGTGATGGATAGAGTTAAGGCTAGAGAGAGTAGCAGGAGAGGCCGCGGAATAAATCTGGTCACCATAATCGAGTTTCGATAAAACGAGGGCTGAATGTAGGCGAAGCAGAGTTCGACGATCAGCTCCCCAGGAAAGATGAGCAAGGGTTTTAAGAAGGTTTAGCCGGCTGTGACAAGTTGCCTTCAGAGAGGTAATGTGAGGTTTCCAGGTTAACCGACGGTCAAAGAGAAGGCCTAGAAACCTGACTGTATCACGTTCGGGGATACGGGAGCCATAGAGATACAAAGGATGATCGGAGATAACAGAGCGTCTAGTGAAAGTAATTTGGTGAGTTTTGGTACTTGAAAATTTAAACCCATGTGTGGTGGCCCAAGTGGAAACACGGTCGACCGCATGCTGGAGAGAAACTGCAATAAGGTGACAGTCAGCGCCTGCACAAGCAATAGCGAAGTCATCAACATAGAGTGATGACCAAATATTGGGTGGAAGAACAGAGGCCAAATCATTTATAGCAAGGAGAAAAAGTGTTGTGCTTAGAACACATCCCTGAGGGACACCTTCAGCTTGGACGAAGTCCGGGGAAAGAACATTATTGACTCGAACACGGAAATGTCTGTCAGTTAAAAAGTTCTTAAGGAAGGATGGTAGATTGCCTCGGAGGCCTAAGGAATGGGCCTGGGCCAAAATATTATACCTCCAAGTTGTGTCATATGCCTTCTCAAGGTCAAAAAATATGGCAATAACTGAGTGATTATTCGCAAAGGCATTACGAACATACGTATCCAAGCGTAGTAAGGGGTCTATGGTAGAACGACCCTTACGAAAGCCATATTGACTAGCGGAGAGACTGTTGTGAGTCTCTAAATACCACATTAAACGTCGATTTACGAGGCGTTCCATCACTTTGCAAACTGCACTTGTAAGAGCGATGGGGCGATAGTGGGAGGCATCATGTCCTGTAGTACCCGGTTTGCGGAAAGGGAGAACAATGGCAGATTTCCACAGCTGGGGAAGAACTCCTTGTGCCCAAATAAGATTGAAGAGGTGTAAGAGGACTACAAGGGCTGACCGATGTAAATGTTGTAACATACGAATATGAATGTCATCAGGCCCAGCTGCCGATGATCGGCAAGCTGAGAGCGTTGCCTCCAGTTCTTGAAGTGTAAAAGGCACATTATACTGTTCTTCTCCGAGAGAAGAAAAGTCCAAGGGTACTAACTCTCTGGCAGACTTTGAGGAAAGAAATGAGGGGCATAGATGGAGCCCTCGGGAAATACGGACCAGATGTGTGCCAAGTTCAATGGCAACGTCGAGAGGGTTTGCTATATCAACACCAGTGACCCGTAGAACAGGAGCCGGGTCAGGAGAGTATTTACCACTCAATTTCCTCACTTTTTTCCAGACTGCACTCATAGAAGAAGCAGAGGTGATGGTGGAAACATAGTCTCGCCAACAAGTGCGTTTAGCTTCACGGATGACACGGCGAGCGATCGCACGCTTCTGCTTAAAATCAAGAAGTCTCTCAGCGGTTCTATTGTACCGGTACCTGCCCCATGCAGCACGTTTCAAACGTACTGCACGAGCACAAGCAGGAGACCACCAAGGCACGCACTTCTGAGAATGCCTGCCTGAGGTGTGGGGTATAGAATGAGAAGCTGCGGTATAAACTGATGTCGAGAAGATGTGTAGGAGCTCATCAATGGAGGATGAAGAAGGAACCTCACTAAAAGCAGTGAGGTGTGAGTAAAGATCCCAATTTGCCCGATCAAATTGCCAGCGAGGGCTACGGGAAGGTGGTGAATAGGAAGGAGAAGTAAGAATGATCGGAAAATGATCGCTGTCATGTAAGTCTGGTAGAACAGACCAGGTGAAGTCTAGTGCAGTGGAGGAAGAGCAGACTGATAGATCGATGCAAGAGAGAGTATGAGTACGAGGATCAAAATGGGTGGGAGTACCCGTATTTAGAACATGGAGGGGGTGAGAGGCAAGAAAAGCCTCCAACTGAATGCCACGTGAGTCACAATGAGACCCCCCCCAGAGGAAATGGTGGGCATTAAAATCACCAAGTAACAGAAGTGGTGGTGGTAAGGATGAAACAAGAAAGGCAAAGTCTGGGATAGAAAATGCTCGAGAAGGAGAGAGATATAAAGAACATATTGTAAACCACTTATTCAAGTGGATACGGGCT
Organism: Cherax quadricarinatus; assembly: GCF_038502225.1. Lineage (NCBI taxonomy): Eukaryota > Metazoa > Arthropoda > Malacostraca > Decapoda > Parastacidae > Cherax > Cherax quadricarinatus. The sequence continues at coordinate 19,195,772 of NC_091335.1, read as the reverse complement.
GCAGTGTAATGCAGCGAGGTATGGACAAATAGTTGACAGTACGGAATATCATTGCGTAGAAGAAGGGCACTTTCATTAAAGGTCCCATCTGAGAAAGGATCCGAAGAATACAATAAATTATAGCCTGAGATAGGTTGGAAAACAGCCGAGTGTAATTTTGGTTCTTGTAAGCAAGCACCAACAGGGGAAAACCTGGAAAGCAACATCTGAAGCTCACCCCGATTACCCCTGAGGCCGCGGATATTCCACTGTAAATAGGCCATGATTGGCGATGAAGAAAATATCAGGAATCTGTAGGTAAAGGCACCTACGGACTAGAGGGGTTAGAAAAGTCAACGTGTGGTGGCATTGGAAGATGTTCAAGTAGCGAAGGAACGGAGCGTTGCGAAGAATGGGGTTGTGAAGATGGAGGAGAGGGAAGAGAAGGAACAGGAAGTGAATCAGTGTCCATTGAAGGTTTAGTCTCTGCAATATATTCTGAAATGGCTTCAAGTGTTTCTGAATTCAAAGATGTATGGGAAACCATATTGGAGATAGGAGGAGGAGGGTGAGTAAAGATTGGGACAGTAATGGACTGTACCAAAGTAGAGGGGGAGGGAAAAGTGTAAGGGACTGGAGATGAAGTGTGGGGGGGGACAGAAGAGGTAGAAACCTGGGAGGTGACAGAAGAGGGAGAAACTTGGGAGGGGACGGGGGTGGAAGGCATAGTACGAGGAGGAGGGTGAATCTCCACACTTGTAATAGAGCCAGAGAGAGGGGAAGAACTAGGTACAGAGACTGGAAAGGTAACGTGTGGAGGTGGAAGAAGGGAAGGAAGGGGCAAAGAAGATTTGAGCATTGTGGATTTTTTGGACTTCTGAGTAGAGGGGCGATTGGTATTAGGTGTCGTACGAGGTCTTGTCGATACTGGGGCTTGTGAGGAAGGACGCGGAGATGTGAGAACAGACTGAGTTGTAGTCGGGACGTCAGAGCCAAGGACAGCAAAAGGATTAGATGCCGTAATGGCTATGGGAGGGGTAACAACAGAGGAGGCTGCAGAAGATGGGACCCCAGAAGTGGGGGGATGTTTGGAAACACGAGAATAAGAAACACGGGGTAGTCTCCCTTGGAGGCGGAGATGAGTAACTGCCATAGCATAAGGGAGACCTTCTGCCTCTTTGAGGCAACGGATTTCACGTTCATTTAAGTAGACCTGGCAACGGCGGGAGTACGAAGGGTGAGCTTCATTACAATTAAGGCAAGATGGAGGTTGACTGCAAGATGTATTAGAATGGTTGTCGGCACCACAGACTGGGCATTCGGCCATAGATCTGCAATATTTCGCTGGGTGACCAAAACGCCAGCAATTTCTACATTGTTGCGGTGTAGGTATCACCTTTCGAACTTGTAACCGATGTCCCGCGACATATACAGAGGACGGGAGTTCTCGGCTGTCAAAAGTTAAACGAGCCACATTGCAAGGGTAACGTCTCCGCCCCCGGGCAGGAAGGACATAAGTGTCTACTTTGAGGATTGGGAGATCCTGGAGTTCCAGCTGTTCAAAAATGTCATTGCCACATGACTGGAAATTCTGTTGGACTATGGTATGGGGCAGAATGACAGTACCACTACAAGAATTGAGAGAAAGATGTTTTTCAATAGTGATAGGAGTAGTATCGATATTCGAAAGGAGAGAAAGATCATGAGCTTGGGTAGCATTCTGGACAGTGACGATGCGCGTACCGCTCTTGAGAGCGTGAAATGAAATATCTCTGCCAACATGACGCAGGAGCGCTTTGGCAATACTATGGTCAGAAAGGTAGGCAGAAGAAGAAGTTGGTCTTAAAGTAAAGAATTTAGTCCATTGTGTGGTCCGAAACTGAGCGTGGAGAGGGAGTGCTTGACGTGTCGGTCGTTTCCGAGTAGAATGGGAAGGTAACGACGGAGCATCATCAGGAGATTGACGTTGGCGTTTAGGAGTAGGACCGGAGTTGGTCCGGCATGAAATGGGTGGGCGATTCGAAAATTGCCGTACCGTAGAGGGAGAAGCCGGAAGCATAGTCAAAGGAGAGCGGAGTTCAGACAAATCGAAGGAGTCAGTCGAAGCCCCGGTACCTGAAGCGGGTGAGGAAACAGCACCAGCAAGAGGTACAGGGGCATCAGGAGTGTCCGAAGAGTGGTCTAAACACAAGGCAGGGTCAGAATGGGGTGCGGTATCAAGAAGGGGCCCGGGGGTAGTGGTTTCATGGACTAGGGCTGCCATGGTTAGGTTACTCCTTTGCTTTTTGTTTTTAAGAAAAAAAAAGAAAGAAGAAAAGAAAATAAAAACAAAAAAAAGAATAAAAAAAGGGGGGAGCGGGGAGGAATAGTTCCCAGGAGGAATGAAAGGGCCGGAAATCTCCCTCCGCGCCCAAGAGGACTCGACACCGCTAGTAGCGCAGATGCAGCATGGAACCCGTGCCATACCCTACCCTTCATGCCAGTAAACCAGCAATCCGGGATAGCAACCTCACATCTGCCGAGCTACCTCGGTGGACAAAAGAGAGGGCGGCCGGATATCCGCCACAAAGCATACCTCCTTCAGCCACCACCCCCGGAATCCGAAAGGTGGCTTCCAGAGATACACCCGTCGCCCAAAAGACACCCAAAGCTACTCCGGGATACCGGAGAGGGATCGGGACATCCCTAGGCAATCCAGATTCCACGGCAAACTACGCCACCGCCAAGAAACCTCAACGGAATGGGATCGACCCCGGTGTCCTTTCCCCTACCTAGGAACTAGCACGCCTGTGGGAGAAATCACGAAGGCTAAAAAGAGGAAGGGCAAAAGGGAGGGGTGAGGAGGAGGAGGAGGAATGGAAAAAGGGGAGGATGGGGAGGATGGGATAGGGGAGGGGAGAATGGGGGGTAATTAGGTTCGGTCTGAGGAAGAAGACCGACAGGGCTAATTCCTCAGACCAAGAGCCTCTTCACCACGCCAAGGAGCCCCCCTTGAAGAGGAACAAAATATACAAAAATGAGAATACTATTATAAATTATTATCAGATAATCCTATGAAATTAGTAATATTCAGAGACTATCCTAAAAGTCATCAAGTTGATAATTACCAGCTACCCTGGTAATTATAAAAATATTAACAAGTAATATTAAAAATAGATGAGCAAATTTTCAATACAAAGACCTTGTATACAAAGGTTAAAATAAAAAAAGCAACTATAATGAGATTTATTAGGATAATGAATGTGCAAAGGAGTCACCTGGGGCAGCCAGCATCCCTCACACCTACACAACTTAGCATGACACCATCCATATCACACTTGCCTATTACTGTATTTTCATTAAGCTCACATTTCCTGCAACATATTTAAAATCAAAGTGATGTCTGTTTTTCTCATGGGTTCTTCAAAAAGGCTCATTTTCTACACATGATTAAAACTATGCACCTTAACATGACATTCTAAATAAGAACTGCAAATAAATCTAAAGAAAGCTGAATTTTTAAATCAACACAAGAATTTTGTTGAGACTGGCAAGTCACATAAATGTAGGATTCAATTAAGAGAAACTGCATATAAGGTAAGTTTTAATATCATCAATGATAACCATCCCAAAATTTGAATGCCTCTTTAACAGTCATACCTTTCAGTAAGTTGTCTACTAATATTAATAAGCCTTCTGTATATTTTTATTAGAGGTTGGTATGAACTACTGGTTGCAATAAATCTGACAGTATATTATATTGTAATATTAGTATGCCAAGATTGGTTATGAAGCTTTTTCCAAAATAATGCAACTATAATTACCATGGTCACAGTTTTCCCCACAAATCATGTGTTAATTACACAAACTACCTTTTATGCAACCAATGAAAGACAAGTTTATGACTTTGGGATTATTTAGTGCTGTTTTGACCACCTTCCATACATCACACTCCAACAAAAAGAGGTATCACATTATAGAAAAAAGAGAACTCATTGGCACATAAATCATTATATACAGCCTTAACATGAATGGAAAATAGGACAAAACCAGCAGTTATGAGCCACAGATGTGAGGCCTCGATTAAAGCTTATACTTTTAATAAATAACACAAAAGTAATTCACAATGTAAGAAGAGTAGCACTCCAACCACAGATCATAGATCACACATCACAATCCATTATACATTCCAAAGTTCTATCTTCAAGTACCAATGATTAAAAAATTTAAAGCTGAAAAAATCTCAAAACTTAATACATCAAAACTAAAGTTGCTTTTACTGTTGAAATAGAAGTTTTTGGTATATGGTGGAGGAAACAGTTCGGCTGCCCCAAAACTTTTCAGCAATAGCAAGCTGTTCCAACTGTCATTTAACAAATTTTAATTTACAAAACATTCTGTAGCTAAAACACTAGGTTTTTTAGTAGAACATGTTTTCATAGCATTTTAGAATAGCAGCACTGAATGGCCCACATGGGTTTAGCATTTTGTGAATACAATATGATCATATAATAATAATAATAATAATAATAATAATAATAATTTAGGTAAACATAAATGAAATACTGTAGAAAATGTTTAAGTTAATGATACCAAATACATATGTTTTAAGTAGATATAAAGATGGGTGTAAATTCAATCTTTGATCTGTTAAAAGCTCTACAGCATAATAAAGCATCAGTAACACAGTTAAGATTTTTTATATTTCATCATATGTGAGTAACCAGAACTATACAAACTGATCTGTCATGTGAGTTTTCAAATTCAAGTTTAGTGTGTTTTATGCCTTATCACATGTTGGTTTTGCATTTATAACAAATTAACTATGTAGTGCTGGGTTAAGCTCAAATTCCCTAGTGCGAATGAATTTGTGCTTTTGAGGAACAAACATCCTGCAGCTCAAAATTGCTGAACATGTAATTATGGGTAAATGTGAATTGCTTACAAACTTACATCAAAACTTGATGATCCCTAACAAGGTTTGTTAGCACAATCATTCTGAAAAAACATTTAATCAATGGAGATGGTGAGTGTTAAGTAACGTATCTGATATACTGTATTTTAAAAAAATAATTACCATTATTATTAAGATTTAGAATCCTTGACCAAAAAAAATTTATGTACATGAAATATATTACAAACATACCAATATCATACATTCCAGCATAAGCTTAGCCCAAGGCAAGCCATCATTCACATCAAGCCACAACAGGCACACAGGAAACTGGAATGGTGGGCCCCAGACATGTATCTATACTAGCCCCAGACAATTGCTCACTCAACTATTGCAACAAAAAATTGTTTAGGTCATGCATTGCAGCCAGCTTTGTTCAGACCCAGGTCAACCATTCAACAAGATTTAGAACATCTGTATTGTCACAGAGACCAGTAAAAACCAATTGCATTAGTATCATATGTCAGCTAAAGGGGTTACAAATAATTAAAGTCATACAAGACTATCATGATGTCACTTTCAAGCACAATTGACTAGCTCCCAGCCCCTAATATTGAGTTACACTATTGTTAATAATCATATCCGTATTGGCATTGAATATCCTCCATCTTCTGGTTCTTACAGTAGAGTCACCATACAGGAGAAAATTAAGATAGGCAGCAAGTAATAGTGTAATCTCCTTTAGTTAACATGAGCTGCACCCCTAATGGCACATATGCATCAAAATTGCTCGAAGGCTGCTCCTTAACATTCTAAAACTGGTTTATAATATTTCACTTTGCCAGGAAAAGCCATATCTATGTTATCAGTATTCACAAAGTAATCTATCACACAAAGATTGCCAAGTAAGCAAATAGGTCAGTAAAAACTAATCATAAAACTATGGTAGAACCACCTGGCACTGCAGTGTTGAAGAGTCACTCTTGCCAAAGAAGGGAGTTTTATCCCTTTCAAACATGGTAGTCACAAAAATTCATAATTTTACTTCAAATTTTGTGCCATACTTGTCATGAACATCACATTATTTTCATTGTAATATAAAATTGTGTACACCTATGCTGTATTTATGAGTGCTCACTGTTTGGCATATTTGATTCTCTACACTCGTGAAAATCAATTGACTGTAAATTTAGCTCACAGACTTTTCCTTTCCCTTTGCCCTTTGCTCTCCCTCTCTCAGTATATCTGTGACTGACAGTCTTGTGATACTTGGATCATTCAGCTGTTCTGTAAGACCGAACTTATGCACATCCATCTCACTAAATCACAACCTCCTCTTTTTTTTTATAATATATTACATAGGAGGCTCAGACTTTGGAGAAGATGCTCCAGAATTTTGTGTCTCTGCACGCTTGATATATAAATTAAGAAGTTTTAACTTAGAACCAGTCAGAGTTTCAAGGTGCGGTCGCATGGCTTCCTCCCCAACTGCATTATGTAGAGCCACCATGCAAAACACAGATGCCTTGCGTACACAAGATTCTTTGTTGTCATATGCCTAGAGAAAAAAAAAACATTTAAAAATTAATGAAGTATAACTTTTTTTAAACTAGTTTGTATATACCAGTATATGTGTATATGAAAGCATATATGTACATGTGTATATCTATATGCATGCATGTTTATAGGTATGCATATATATGTACAGTACATGTAGGTATATATATACAGTAGACCTCAATTAACACGAGGGGTATGATCCCGAAAATCCAAGAGTAATTGAATTTAGCACCAGCTAAACTGAAGAACATATGAAAAAAAATAGGGTTACATTCCACAACCCTCCAAAAATGCCAAACATCAAAAATAATAGTTTATCTTACCCTACATTGTTACACATTACTGGAAACATTTGAAGAATGCAGGGAGGATTACTGTAAGCCTATTTGACTGAGCTTGGGTGTATCAAGGTTTATCATATACCATAGGATAAACCTTGATATGCCCAATAGTAGTAGGCAGCATCAGCTGACTATTTAGTTAGGGGCTTACTAGGCCACAGACAGCCAAGCTGTGTCAAGCCTGCCTGGGAAATATGGATTGAGCTACCAACTTGGGCTCCCAGTAATATTGTGAGATCATAAGCAATAGCATATCTAAAGTGTCTTATTTTCTAAGATCTATGCATGTTGGTGCCAATGTACTATAGTGGTACTAACATGAACCTGGGTCTTGAACACTGCTAGATATTGGAGGCAGTGATATGGTTTAGGGTGATATGTGGTGGCAATATTACCTAGAGAATTCTGAGTTTGGGGATGAGGTATAGGGTTACCAAAAAGTATAACTCAAGGGGCTGAGGAAGGGTTGTTGAACTGACTTGGAAATTTAGAGAGGAAGGGCAATATATGATAAAGAGGAAGGTATATAAATATGGTGTAAGGATGTATAATAATTACATGCATGTGAGGGGTAAGGGTTAGTGTGAGAGAAGAATTTAAATCATAGTTGGTGCAATAAGTAGTTTCTGTTGAAAAGTTCAAGATTCTGCACCCAAGGTGGGACTTTCAGAGAGGAGGACAGTTAATGTGTGTTTGGGCAGTGTAAATGCCAGAAGTGAATCCTGCATGACTGTTGACACACAGGACAATCTATTAAGACATGGTGGACTAACAGTGCGACTTGACAGTACGTGCAGAGCAGTGCCAATGAAGCTTTCTTCTATTAAGGAACTGAATATTCTTTCAAGCTTTTTTTTATACAGGTTTTATTTCAACGAACCAGCCATATCCCACCAAGGCAGGGTGTTTTACATTACATAAATTAAAACATGCACAACTTAAACGAATTTGAGAAAACAGTAAGAATAATACTGTCCAGAGGACATGACTGGGGTACTGCTCATTGCTTAGTGACTCGATTTCCAGAGGCTAAGGCAGGCACTCTTCTCATGGCCCAAGAGAAAATTATACTGGGAACTACCCATATATTGCATATTTAATTTCATAATTTATGGAGCACAATACTGCTGTTACCCATGATATAATTTTCAGCTGCTATCTTTCAATTTAATCACAGTCTAACTGATGGTCTACTGCATTTGCATACATTATACATGTGTGTATATACAGTATATTTCCAATTATTGTGCAGTTTATATTTCTGAAAATTAGCATGTAATATAAATTAGTACTAACTGACGTGAAGAACATACAGAAAAAATGAGTTAAGTTCCTTGGACTTAGGAGAGAAATAAAGCCTATTATTAGCAAAGCTACTGATGCTAACACTTACAGTGGAACCTTGGTTTTTGTTTGCCATGATTTTTGTCAAATTTGGTTTTTGATGACTTTTTTCATCAAAATTTTGTCCCAGTTTTTGTTCATCGCCTTGGTTTTTGTTGGTCCGCCATATCAAACAAAGCATCCCACGCGTTCTGAGTCAGTCTGGCTTTGTTTCTCATTGAGTGAGCATTACCCTGCGCATTCATCCGAAACATTTCGAAATAATCCATTGTTTTTTGTGCTTGTTTATTGAGTGCGACTACTAAATAAGCCACCATGGGGTCAAAGAAAGTTCTGAGTGTCAGCCCTTTGATAGAGAAGGCGAGAAACATGATAGAATTCAAGAAAGAACTCATAGCAAAGTTTTGTGGAGGAATATCACCTTAACAAAACTGTTGCAAGTAGTGTCTGCAACATGTTCAATGACAATGCCTTGTCCCATTTTAGGCAAATCTTAGAGACGCCAAAAACAGACCTCTCTGGACAGATTTTTTGTGCAACGGGTCCAGTGCCAGTAAAAGACAAAGAAGGGAAGTAACCCCAGATAGGGACTTAATACCTGAAGTCCTTATGAAAGGGGATTCCCCTTCCAATAACCTCTCTTCCTTCTCCCCTCCTTGCACCTTCCATACGCCAACAAGTGTCTTCAATAAAGGTAAAAGTGATATTAAATGTTCATTTATCTATTTCATTAGTCCTTTATATTTATTTCTCATTGTTTTCTGTATGTAAAACTACACTTATTCTCTATAAAATATATTTTTTGTTAATACTTTTGGGTGTCTGGAATGGATTAATTGGATTTACATTAATTCTTATGTGAAATATTGCTTCAGTTTTCATCGAATTCAGTTTCTGTCAGACTTTCTGGAATGAATTAATGACGAAAACCGAGGTTCCACTGTATTGCAACAAGGAATTTTCATTCTACTTTGGTAAAACAATTGTTGCTTTATATGCCAAGATCAATACCTCTGCCCAAATGGCACAACATGTATACTGTACCTGTATAACAATGTTTATAAAAACTGGAAAACTACTTTCTGTGTGGGATTTGATAAACCACTAGGAATACAAACTATCAACTTCTTGATACAAATTATCTACTCAAACCACTAGTATCAAGAACTCCCAACCATTTTTAGCCCAATTAGCCCCATTCTGCCTTCCAGGTTTTATTAAATGTTTGTTTTTAATGCTTTCCCATGTACTGGCCCCACATAAGAAGGTGGTCTTTGTATCTTTGAGATTAATCAAACCCTGCACAAGTAGTTTTTCATTCTTCAAAATGTTTCATGTATTCTGTGCACAGTACAGATTCGGATGAACTTCAAAAACACTAATGACAAAAGACTGTCTCAGGAATCTGTGACACTGACCAAAAACTGCTCGCAACAAATGTTAAACCAAAGTTTGGTATATGCAACAGAAAAAATAAGTTAGAAAGGCTGAGAATATTAGCCATGCCCTCACTGGCTGATAGGAGAAAAAGATAAGACATGGTGACTCCATAAAAGAATATTAATGAACACAAAGAAGTGATAAGAAATCAACAGGGAGAGTAAGAGGAAACAGTTACAAACTAAGAATGAAGAGTTGCTGAATGATACTACAAAACTATTATTTTGGCAAACAGTGGCAGAACAACAGCATGGGCTACAAGAACAGGAGTGCCACAACTGGAAATTTAAAAAAAAATTACACGACATTAAATACTGAAAGAACATCTGAAGCTACATATAGGTAATTGCAAACAGGCAAATTGGTAGATAAACTGAACCAATTGGGTGTGGCAAGTTCCCAACACAATTCTCAGACTGCTTGGTCGCCTAATGAATCCTAGGATAAGTACAAGGAATCATTAACAAAAAAATATAACGTCATCTCTTCATCCTCCCACTCACTAATGGAGTCTAACAAGTTAAGGCACTATATAAATCAATGGCCCCAGAGCTAACACAGGAATATATGCAATTAACTGCCAAAGAACCTGGAAGCAGACACAGGGTGTGTACCCTCTGATACTCACTTGACCAAAGTCAAATATAGTGCTCCATTGAAAACCACCAGCAGAACAAGCACCAATCTGCTCAAAATATGCATAGGCCCACAATCCGCATACCCATGATCAGTTTTGAAAGTGTGTCCATATTCACAGCCCACACTCCCCAAAAGTGGACCACAAACCATACAAAAGGGGCAAACTGTGAGTAGGAAGAGCATTTACAAGAGGTAACCAGCATCCAACTCACTAGCAGGTCATGATGGAGCACTGCATGACCTGCTGATTGATCCATTCAGCAAAGAAGCAAGTCACCCACCAATGGACTGGAGTCCAGAAAGGAAATCCATTATCAGACAACAGGAAATGAGAAGTATATGGGTCTCCATGTACAATAAACACAACATCAGCTATTCTGCTGAGGAAAGCTCCACTTTGGGCAGTTTTAGGTAATGGTGGTGATCATAATCTCACCTAACCTGCCCTTATATGGTCACATTTTAGATTTTTACATTTATCTGGTAACTAAAAGCTTGGACATTGTTCTTAAGCTTTTCAAATTAAATATTGCAAGAAAATTTTGTGTAATATCAGTATTATTATCCAATCCACATTTATCCAAATATCATTGTTTAATAATTCTGTTTAGTCATAAATATCTAGCTTTTAAATTCTTCCTTTACCCATCAACAGTTTTTAATTTGGAAGTTGCTTCTGTACAAACTTCATATCTGAATATTATTTGTGAAGCAACTGCAATACAATTCACAAAAACTTGAAGAAACATCCTTAATTAACATATTTAAAAGTTAATACACAAATAACAACTACCATACAGTAATCTTTCTGTGAAAATAAATTTTCTAAAAGCTCACAGCTCTCTGATGCCTTAATTCTCTTTCTTACTATTAATCATGTGACCATTTATTTATTAATAACCATTATGGTATTATGTTTGACAATCACATTACCATATTACTTTCATTGGCTTCACCCTATCGAGTTTCTCCTATTTTCCAGTTAAAACTGTATTTGCATAATGTAAAAAATATTAAATTAAAATTATAAAAAAACTGTCACACTTTCCATGACAAACATTCATAATATTTATTGTAATCAACTAATTTATGCTTACCAGCTAAATTGTAAAGATGAAAAGAAAGATTTTCTGTTAATTGTTGTATCAGGATGCAAAGATTCTTCAACACATCATTTTACCATATTATACACTGACTGCTTTTTAATTTAAATATAGGCAGTGGAAATGATGCCATATCTGGCATACAATATAGAAAATCTTGAGGGGCAAAATACTAATTGGTTGGAAAGAAATGATTTATAAAGTGAAGCTCTCAAGTGACTAACACTATGTCATCATAATCAATCTGCTGTAAACATTTCAGTTTTTAAATACACCAAATAGACAAACATGGAACATTTACAGTAAGAAGCTAGTTCATAAAGCTCATATTAAAATACAGTGGAACCTCAAATATCGAACTGCTCCTAACTCAACCAATTATGTCAGTGTATTTTTGTAAGTGCTTTTATAAGTGTATTTTTGAGGGTCTGAAATAAACTAATCTAATTTACATTATTCCTGATGGGAATAAATTCGTTTGGTAATGGCACTCGAACAGCCGTCTGGAACAAAGAAAGTTCGATATTTGAGGTTCCACTGTACATAATTATGCTCAAAGCACTAATGAGCTGAGGTACTGCATGTGCATAACAAGGTGAATGCCTCTGACCAAAGAGAATGGTTTGTTAAGTGAAGCTCTCCAATTTGATTTTGATGCAAAACATTGGCATATCCATTCTCCAACAAGGATTTTTATTTTTTAACAAACTGGCCGTCTCCCACTGAGGTAGGGTGACCCGAAAAAGAAGAAACACTTTCACCATCACTTACTCTTATCACTGTCTTGCCAGAGGCATGCCAATACTACAGTTCAAAACTGCAAATATCCCCACACTTCCTTCAGAGACCAGGCACTGCACTTTCTACCTCCAGGACTCAAGTCCAGCTAACCAGTTTCCCTGAACCCCTTCATAAATGTTAAAACAGATGGGTGTTAAAAATATTACAACCCCACCCTAACCAACTCTTCAAGTTGCTGAAAATCAGAAAATTCATGGGCAACACAAAGTAAAACCTTCAACATGTTACTTAATATAAATGCTTCAAGGTCTATGTTACAAACCTTAACCAGTTCAACTAGTCATATAGTTTATCTTCATAACAATTATTATATAATGTATGCCAGGTACTGCAAAATATCCACTTCATAAAACATATGGGCTATGCAAATTTGTGTACTAAGATATACAAGTACAGTATCAGGTTATATATGCTACACTACTAGCTCCTTATAAAATTCAAAGTATTTTCTGAATTCTGTGATAAAGAAACATTTAATCAACAGTAAAGCTAACAATATAGGATTCCCAAAGCTGATGAAACATTAAATTTATCTTTTTCTCAACAAACTTGCTTTATGGCTGTTAGTGAAGCAGAAAAAGGGCACCAAGGACATGAACCTAACACACCTATTTATGAAGCCACAATGAACACAAAAAGATTATATATAAAATAAGTTAACATATGAAAGCTTTTTACAATGTAAAAGTGATACCCAATAGGCAGAAAATACAGAAAGAAAAAAAAAAGGTTAAATATGTGAGTAGTGAGTGCAAAAGGAAAGCAAATGACTGACATACTTTACCAGCAAATTTTGCTGAAAACAGAAAACAGATGTGAAAGATTAACAAGTTGAGAAACACTGGGGAGTAAATGCTTAGAGAGCTTTAAGGTATTCTTCTGCTGCATTTATGGATTTAGAAAAGGTATATTATAGGATGGATAGGGGAGTAATGTGATAGGACTAGGGAGTAGGTTATGAAATTCAGTAATAAGATTTTATGAGAAAAGTGAAGGTCAATTTAGGGTATGTAGCAGAGAATCATGCCTTAGACAGGAATGTGTGATGTCCCCATGGTTACTTAATACAGTAGGGCCCCACTTATATGGCAGGTTATGTTCCAGGCTACCGCCAGAAAGCAGACATCGCCGGAAAGCAGAATGCCATTTTTTCCAATTATAAATGCATATAAATCCCAGATAACAAGTTTACACTAACATATATTAAGTTAGCAATAGAACTATGCATTAAAAACAATAAAAAGTAAAATACACACACAGTACACTCATTACTTAAAATATCTGTAGTCCTAATGTAGGGTGAGAGATGAGTTTTATTTGTAGGAAGTCAGGTTTGGGAGGTATGATAGACAGCCAGGTCAGCCCACCCACAAGTAATATGCTATGACATTTAAATAAAGTGCCCCAGAGTGATAAAATACATGCACAGCTTCTCCTTGCATAGCAATGTACTCGTTTACCAGCAACTCGGACTTACAATAGGCTGTTTGACCAGTATTTTTTTTTTTTAACAAGTCGGCCGTCTCCCACCGAGGCAGGGTGACCCAAAAAGAAAGAAAATCCCCAAAATGAAAATACTTTCATCATCATTCAACACTTTCACCTCACTCACACATAATCACTGTTTTTGCAGAGGTGCTAAGAATACAACAGTTTAGAAGCATATATGTATAAAGATACACAACACATCCCTCCAAACTGTCAATATCCCAAACCTCTCCTTTAAAGTGCAGGCATTGTACTTCCCATTTCCAGGACTCAAGTACAGCTATATAAAAATAATTGGTTTCCCTGAATCCCTTCACTAAATATTACCCTGCTTACACTCCAGCAGCTTGTCAGGTCCCAAGTACCGTTCATCTCCACTCAATCCTATATAACACACTCGCACACGCTTGCTGCAAGTCCAAGCCCCTTGCCCACAAAACCTCCTTTACCCCCTCCCTCCAACCTTTTCGAGGATGACCCCTACCCCGCCTTCCTTCCCCTACAGATTTATACGCTCTCCATGTCATTCTACTTTGATCCATTCTCTCTAAATGACCAAACCACCTCAACAACCCCTCTTCAGCCCTCTGACTAATACTTTTATTAACTCCACACCTGCTCCTAATTTCCACACTCCAAATTTTCTGCATAATATTAACACCACACATTGCCCTTAGACAGGACATCTCCACTGCCTCCAACTGCCTCCTTGCTGCAGTACTTATAACCCAAGCTTCACACCCACATAAGTGTGTTGGTACTACTATACTTTCGTACATTCCCTTCTTTGCCTCCATAGATAATGTTTTTTGTCTCCACACATACCTCAACGCACTACTCACCTTTTTTCCTTCATCAATTCTATGACTAACCTCATCCTTCATAAATTCATCCGCTGACACGTCAACTCCCAAATATCTGAAACCTTCACTTCTTCCATACTCCTCCTCCCCAATCTGATATCCAATTTTTCTTTATGTAAATCATTTGATACCCTCATCACCTTACTCTTTTCTATGTTCACTTTCAACTTTCTACCTTTACACACACTCCCAAACTCGTCCACTAACCTTTGCAATTTTTCTTTAGAATCTCCCATAAGCACAGAATTATCAGCAAAAAGTAACTGTGTCAATTCTCATTCATACCTAAATAATGTATGTTAGAGCTGATTTCCTCTATTCTGTTTATTACAACATACAGTACGTACACTACTGTATAAATATTTAAAAATATACCAGAAATGCCATAAATGGTGCAAAGGTGACATTAAAACAATATCAAAGATGGCTGACACACACCCACTACCATTATAATATGCTCCTCACTTACAGACAAATTCGTTTACCGACCAGGTCTTAGGAATGGAACACTGTCGTTAAGTGAGGAGAGGCTGTACAGTACATTTATTAATTACCTTAAAATATTTGAAGTCTTAATGTACTGCGAGAGGCGAGTTTTATTTGTTCGAAGTCAAGTTTGGGAAGTTTGGTAGCCAGCCAGGTCAGCCCACCCCACCTACCCGTAACATACTATGACATTTAATTAAAGCGCCCCAGAGCGATAAAATACATATACAGTACATTCATTAATTACTTTAAAATATTTGTAGTTTTAACGTAGGGTGAGAGGCAAGTTTTATTTGTAGAAGTGGTAGCCAGCCAAGGCAATGTTCCCCACCCCATCCCACCCAAATGTAGTGTAAATAAATCAGGTGAATGCATCTGGTTTTCGTCGCTTTACATTGTGTACAAGTTGTCTTCATGTTGATACAGTAGAATAAATAAAGAGAAACACTCCCATTCTCCTGTAACACCATTTTTAGAAGAAATGATGCTCTGAGAGAAGGCATACTAAAGGAATAATTTTCTAGTTACCCCCAGTAATATTATAGTGACACATTTTCTCTGATGTTAGACTACAAGTCACCTGGCTGCCACATCTCATATTTATGTTAATTTATTCTACTGTGGGGTGTATTTATCATATTTATATGTTACGTAGTGTGTTCATTATATAATTTGAAAAAATATCAAAGCTGGATTAATGGAAATGTCTATATTAACGTAACATACAACATTTAATGCGCCCAAGAGATTACGTATTACGTTAAGAGTAGAGAGAGACTTCATGATTTTAATGTGTACCTGCATGCCAGCATAGTGTGTAAGAGTAGTTAGGTACAAGTACACATAAATATGTATAATTATCAAAGTACATATAAAATATGCAATAACTTCAAAACACTTGAAATTCTGGAAAGTTTCCAGACATAATAGAGAGAGGAGCTCACGAAGAATGTAAACAAACCAGGTGGGGTGCACCGTATTTGAAAGATCGTTCACCATATAGCAAGTTTTGGTCATGATTTGAAATCATCGTATTAACGGAACACCATAAAGCATGGCCCTAGTGTATGCTGATTATGAATCTGATGAAATGGGAGATGTTACAGTTGCTCTTTGTTGAGGACAATTCTTTTGGGGGATTCAGAAATGACATTGCAAAGATTTATGGAGGAAATTAAAACTGAACATAGAAAAGTAATCTGATGAAAGTGATGAAAGTAAGAAAAATTCTATGCAATGAAAGACTGAACACCAGATTGGAAAGAGGTAAGCAAAGAAGTAAATGTAATTAGATATTTGAGAGTGGACGTGACAGCAGACGGATGTATGAGATAAGAAGTGAATCCTAGAATAGACAAGGGTTAAAAGGTATGTATTGTGTTGAGGCAGGCATCTGTGGGAAAAAAAGAAAATTTATCAGCGGAGACAAAAAAAAAAAAGAGGAGGAGGAGGAGGAACCTGGGTATAGTGCTACTAACACTTTTATATGGAGGTGAGGCATTGTATTCAAACATTATACAAAGGAGGAGGCCAAAGATAGTGAAGTCATATTTGAGATCAATGTGTGGTGTGAATATTATGCAGAGAATAAGATGAATAGAAATTAATGTGTGGAAATATAAAATGTACAATTCAATGGTCTGAAGCATTGAGAAAGGAAGCAAACAAGGTTGACCAAGAACATGCACAAATCTGAGGTGGGAGTAAGGAGGGTAGGGGATGTCCCAGGATTGGTTGGAGGGAAGGATGAATCCTTTTATAAATGTTACCTTGTTCATATTCTAACAGCACATAAAATCTTAAAAAGCACCTGACTCTACTCACATTTATCTTAGGTGCTCACACATGACTACTGGTTGATCAAGCCCCTACAACTCAAAATCACCTTTACACTTTCTTCCAACCCTTTCTCAAACAAGTGTCCAATCCAGATTTATACAATCTCCGAGTCAACCTATCCTCCTCCATCATATCTTAACCCTTAAACTGTACAAACGTAGATCTACGTTTGCACTGCTAGCGCTCAGAACGTAGATGTACATTTTTATACTTGCTTTCAAATGTAAAAAAAAACACGTAGATCTACGTTCGGAGCGCTAGTGGTGCAAATGTAGATCTATGTTTGGACAGTTTAAGGGTTGAATAAATCATCAAAACAACCCCACTTCCACCATCCGAATTATAAATTTCATACCCCAAAACTGTCTTTTAATGAAATTCCTATGCACTTCATGTTCTGCATAATTGTCACAATGCACACTGACTTCATACACAACACTTCATTGCCTCCAGTTTCCTCCTCCCTGCAACATTTAAAGATCATGCCTCACACCCACAGAGAAGTGTTGGTAACACTATACTGAGATACATTCCTTTTTGGCTTCCTTTGATGAACTAGTTTCTTTCCACAGGTGTCTCAACACTCAATCTATTTTCCCTTATCTATCCATGATTAACCTCATCATTCACAAACCCCATATCATGTTAATCAAAAAAATTTTATCTTAACAAAATATAAATTTAAAAACATTTTAATCCTCCTTCCCAAATGAATACTACTTGACAACTGTCATTTTTAAGTATTTAAATACTGATTTTCCAATGATTAGACATCATTGTTTAATGTTCAAGCTTTACAAATTACTCACTTTAGTTTTCAACTAGAGCAGCAGCACTGAAGGTTTTCAAAGGATACTCAAAGTTAAAGAATTTATTCACTTACCTTAATCAATCCAGGCATTATTTCTGGCATAGCTGCAGCCACAATAGATGGTTGGTGAGCCTCAACCAGCTTATTGAGCATTTTGATGGCCGCTTGGTTGACTGGATACTCGCCCATCTGAATCAAAGGCTTTAAGACACGAATCACCACTTCAGGAGGAAGTATCTCTGCTACAGTACCTGCACATACCTGACATGCAGAGTTATTAAATTAAACAAGGTCAATGGAAAGAACCAATTATTTATAAAAAAAAAAAAAAAAAAACGCAATGTTAAACTTTATTATATGCTAATTCCATAACAAAGGTGAATACAGAAGTAATGCTTACCGAAGCTGCACGGAGCACTTCCTTTTCTTTATCAGCATGTGCATTAAGTACTCTGAGAATGATGAGCTCAGAAAAACTAAGAAAGTGGTGAACTAGTGGACTTCTTCTCATCATTTCAGTGAGTACTGCTAGCACCAGGGCTCGCTGACCACCATCATCACAAGTAAGACACTCTAATAGCAATCGTAACACAGCACGAAAATTTTCATTCCATACAAGAGTAGACCCAGTGCGTGCCAACCTTATAAGGTTAGTCAAAGCACTACGCTTCTCTGCAGAGCGACCTTCTTCAGCATTGCCAAGCTCTGCTACTACTCCTGACATTACCTCAGCATCACTTTCTTGTCCATCTCCTATTTAAACAAATTTGTCTTAAATCTCCATTCAGAACTGTTTCATATATAGTTTATAACATTAAAATTGAATGATCCAAAGAAGGAAACACATTTGCCATCATTTATTCAATCGTTGTCTCTACCAGAAGTGTGGTGACATCACAATTCAGATTATCCTCTGGCTGTAATGTCCTCACCCCTACTTCAGAGTGCAGGCACTCCCCCTACCCACCTCCAGATATGAAGTCCAGCTAACCAGTTTTCCCTGAATCCCTTCACAAAATTTACCTTGCTCATACTGCAATAGAATGTCCATTAAAAATCACTTTTCTTCATTCACTCTTATCTAACACACTCACACAAGCCTGCTGAATACTCACACCCCTTAAGTTCAACATCCTTTACCCTCCATCCTATCCTTTTCCATCTCTAAATTCTAAAAACCATCTCAACAATCCCTCCTTAGCTTACTGAATTATACCCCTGGAAAGCCCACACATTCTTAATTTCTACTCTCAAACAATATGCATATTCTCATGCACATAAAATGTGAAACAATGTGACATCTATCTTTCAGAAGCCAAGAAAACAGGTTACCTGTGGTACAGTTACAGTTAAGTGTATCTGCTCCAGAAATAAACTCCAAATTTTGTGACAAACCACAGATTTGAAGATAGGCAGTGTACATTATTATGGTATAAATTTAATATGCAGTAGTTAGGAACCACAGATACAGTAAATTAGCCCACCTCTGCTGTGTGTCAGTATCCCATCTATAATTTTGGCTGGAATATTAAGCCTTTTTCAATATAATACACTAAAGTAAAAGAACTTAAAATCTAAATTATAATAAAATGAGAATAAATCATGCAGGCAAAATAGAATAAATATAGGGAAACATAACAAAAGAAGCCAAACAAAAAAATACCTCTACCCAAATCATCATCTGTGAGGGTGTCCAAGCCATTCCTTGAGGAATCAGACATCATGGAGAGCTGACGATGTGTCGGAGAAGATACACTCGAGGATCTTCCCGAAAGAATACCATTAGTATCCTCACAATGTTTATCATCTACTGCCTCAATATTCCGAATATCACCACCACCAGCTGACAATTGGCTTATTCCAGAATCCTAAGAATTAAAATCATAAACATCATTATTTATGGATAATATAAATCAATGTCTCTTATTCAGAATTCCTATATACACAATCCTCCCAAGTTTTGAAAATAAACTTTGTAATGTGGAAGGATCTTCAAATTTATGACTTTTAAACATTTATGCCAAATTTCTTAAACTTAATTCAGTAAAGGTAAATAAACATTTTCTCTAAGAAAATATTTCTAGAAATATTTAATTAAAAATATTTTGTAAAATTCTAAAGCTCACTTTGCAAAATCTCTAAATTCAGACTTTTCACCATACGTGAAATTTTCCATTTCCATTAAAATGTTAATTTTTTTTTTTTATATAATTTTACTACCACAAAACAGGAATTAGTTTAAAGAAGAGAAAATGTTTGCTGTATTACATTTCATAATTATACTGTTATTTTCAAACTGTTTAAAAAAAAAACAATGTATATACTTGTTTATGTAACAAAAAAAAAAAAAATCAGAGTTTTAGTACCTGTGATGTAGAGTCCCTGTGTTTCTCTAGACTCTCTAAGTCAAAACTATAGTTCTGAATCTCTGCTGTTGTGCGCTTTAGACTTCTGTGGAAAGGAACAAAAAATCAACATTTATAACATAATAAAAGTCAATAATTTCATATTTAAAATATTTTATGCAAGTCTACTGAAAAATTAGGATATGAACTACTTTCAGGAATTAGAAAAAAATGATCAGTAAAAAAAATGCATATTAGGTAAATTTGCTATAAAAAAGTCAAAGAAAGAATCTAAAGGACTGAATCTGCAAATTATATATTTCAAGTTTCATAAAATGTCTGATAATATAAACTTAATTTTTACCCTAATTTTATGTTTACTTTCAATTCTACAAACCCAAAACTAAATCATTTTAAATTCATGAAATAATGATAATACAGTGGACTCCCAGATATCGGCCGGTGCGGATAACGGCCAAATCGGATTTCGGCAGCGTTTTTGGCCGAAATTCTATCCTGGATTTCAGCCAGCAACTCGGAAATCGGTTGTATAGGACGTGTCCGCCCACCACTCCATGATGTATTCATCCAAACATATTGTTATAATCTATTTTTTTTTTTTTTGCAATTGTTTGAGTGCAACTGCGAAATAATCCACCATGGGCCCAAAGAAACATGTTACATAGTATATAAAAACATGCCAAGTTTATATGCGATGTATGTTTAATAATAATCACTCTTGGGCACATTAAATGTCTCATTTTAGGTTAATATAGATATTCTCATTAATCCATCTATGATATTTTCTTCAAAATTATATAAGAAACACATTACATAGCATATAAACATGCAATGTTTATATGCCACTGAGTGGTGAGTCGAGCAGAGAGTAAACATTAGGTTTTTCTCTGATTCATCATTAGAGAAAACTGTGAATCTGGCATCTGGCCCAGTCACCGCCCTTCATACGCATTTGTTTACAATTCTCGGCATGAATTATTCATTACTTCTCCCTTTGTTTATGATGGCATCTAAAGGTAGTTGTTAGAAATGACTACACTCAGTGAACATGGTAATAATACGGCTGTGTAGTGTCACCCAGGGATGGGGGGGGGGGGGGATGCTACATACGTGTACCTACATCTGCTGCTGCCTACACTGACTTCCTACAAATAAATACTACTCATGTCTCACCCTACATAAAGACTACAAATATTTTAAGTAATGAATGTACTGTGGCAGTAAATGACAAAGAAGGGAAGTAATGCTAGAGAGGGTTTTGATACCTGAAGTCCTCATGTTGGTGGATTCCCAACTCCCTCTCCCCTCCTCGCCTTCTTCAATAAAGGTATGTAATGTTCATTTATCATTAACATTTGTGTTTTACATTTATTTCTCATTGCTTTCTGTATATAAAACTATAGTTAATCTTTAAAAAATGTATTTTTTGTTAATATTTTTGGGTGTCTGGAACGGATTAATTGTTTTTACATTAATTCTTATGGGAAATATTACTTTGGTTTTCGGCCTTTTCGGATTTAAGCCGACCTTCTGGAATGGATTACGGCTGGTAACCAAGGGTCTAGTGTACTATACTTTTCATAAGTAAAGCTAGGTATTTGCAGAACCTGGCTATTAACAGTATCTTATTATGACAAAACTTAAGAGTAACCTTAGGTAACCACAAAGCACTCACTGCACACTAGTAAAAATATACACACAAAGATCATTTACATTGTGCAAGTGTTAATTCAGAGAGAAGTGCATATCATAAGAGGTGATTAAAATGCCGGACACAATGGGATAGTAACCCCTTCTCCTGTATAAATTACTGAATGTAAAAAGAAGGAAAACTAGTTTCTTCTTTCTTGATTCACCCTGCCTTGGTGGGGATGGTCAGTGTTAAAAACGTTACAGTACAGCCTCTCCTCACTTAGCGATGTACTCGTTTACCGATGACTCGAGCTTACGACCAGCTCTCTGACCAGTGTGCATACCTAAATAATATATATTAGAGCTGATTTCCTCTACTCTATTTATTACAATATACAGCACACTGTATTAATTTTTAAAAATAGTATGTAAGAAATGTTATAAATGGTGCAAAGGTGAAATTAAAACAATATCAAAGTTGGTTGACACAAACTCACTAGCATTATAGTATGCTCCTCACTTAGCCACAAATTTGTTTACCGATGTGGTCTCAGGAACACAATTCCGTCGTTAAGTGAGGAGAGGCTGTACTATACATGTATTTTTCATGAGGGCATCGTGTTTATGAAACAAAGTTGTTTAGGAAATTACCAATGTGGGCATGCTTGCAGGGTTTAGGCTGGTATTTGTGGGCAAGGAATTTGCAAAGTCTACTAAAAATTTACACACTCCTACTAAAAAATTACACTCCTCTAAACTGATCATTTTCAAATCGGATACCAACTATCTATCTCTGACAATACCATTCATCAAGAAAGAACAGAACCTGTGAGACTGGTGCTTATTTACATCTCTAACGAGATCAACAGAAAAAATGAAACATAAAATACCTCGTGAAGAAAGCTATTACTGTGTTGACACTGGTACCTGACAAATGTGGAAACTAAATATATACAAAAAAAAAAAAAAAAAAAAAAAAAAAAAAAAAAAAAAGAGAAAGGGGATAAACAAAGTTACTGATGCATAGGAAAGACGACCATGAAGGAATTAGGCATTTTTTGACTCGTGTATATTGAGGTAATTAATTTTACCAGGAAACTGTGAAAATTTTCAACCAAAAGTGCAGAGGGTGTGCAAAGGTAGAAAGTTGAAAGTGAACATAGATAAGAGTAAGGTGATGAGGTTATCAAATGATTTAGATAAAGAAAAATTGGATATCACATTGGAAAGAGGGAATATGGAAGAAGTGAATGTTTTCAGATAATTGGGAGTTGACGTGTCAGCAGATGGGTTTAACAAGGGTGAGGTTAACCATAGAATTGATGAAGGAAAAAAGGTGAGTGGTGTATTGAGGTATATGTGGAGATTAAAAAAAAGTTATCTATGGAGGCAAAGAAGGGAATTGTAAAAATATAGTGGCATCAACTCTCTTATATGGGTGTGAAGCTTGGGTTGTAAATGCTGCAGCGAGGAGGCAGTTGGAGATGTCCTGTCTAAGGGCAATGTGTGGTGTAAATATTATGCAGAAAATTTGGAGTGTGGAAATTAGGAGAAGGTGTGGAGTTAATATAAGTATCAGTCAGAGGGCTGAAGAATGGTTGTTGAGGTGGTTTGGTCATTTAGAGAGAATGGATCAAAGTAGAACGACATGGAGAGCGTATAAATCTATAAGGGAAGGAAGGCGGGGTAGGGATTGTCCTCGAAAAGGTTGGAGGGACTGGGGTAAAGGAGGCTTTGTGGGCAAGGGACTTGGACTTCCAGCAAGCGTGCATGAGCGTGTTAGATAGGAGTGAATGGAGACAAATGCTTTTTGGGACCTGACGAGCTGTTGGAGTATGAGCAGAGTAATATTTAGTGAAGGGATTCAGGGAAACTGGTTATTTTTATATAGCCGGACTTGAGTACTGGAAATGGGAAGTACAATCCCTGCACTTTAAAGGAGGGGTTTAGGATATTGGCAGTTTGGAGGGATATGTTATATATCTTTATATATGCTTCTAAACTGTTGTATCTGGGCACCTCTGGAAAAACAGTGATTATATATGAGTGAGGTGAAAGTGCTGAATGATGATGAAAGTATTTTCTTTGAGGATTTTCTTTCTTTTTGGGTCACCCTGCCTCGGTAGGAGATGGCCGACTTGTTGGGAGAAAAAGAAAAAAGGGCAGAGAAGCAACTCTCGTGAAGAAACAGACAAGGTATTAAGTAGAAACCATGATTCAACCATCAGGCTGAAAAAAACACTGATGAAAATATGTAGTAACAAAGTTAAGGAATACTAAATGCATAGGAAAAAAGTATCAAATCCACTTCCAGAGAAAGTTAAGCTAGCAGATAAGACAAATGGCTCTTCAGGTAGAGAGAGGAGCTGACATAGCACCTAAGATCATGACAAAATCAAAACTACTTCACAACCACATCAGAAGATAACTAATTAAGGTTTAAGTGTTGACACTGAGGTGAAACAACATACAGGAAATAACAAGAAGCATGCAATTAGCTGATGAGAAGAATCGCTAGTATATTTATAAGTAAGAAAGGACACGTACCAGATGGCAGGGAGGATAAACCAAATAAAAGCATCAAGCTCAGAAGCTAACAGTAAGGACACTACTGATAAAACTATAAATCAAAGGAATATAATCATGAAGAAAAGCTGAAATACTGTGCAAGTTACTAACATGGATCTATAACAAAGGAGTAATGATGAAGTACTGTTTAGTAAAGGAATAGCAAAGCTTAAAAATATTTCTAAACCATATAACTGGCATTTGGGACTTCACCTGTACACTTCTTCAGGATTAAGATTTTCTGTGTCGTCGAAATCTATAGTATTATATCGTGAAGGTCGATGTGATCGTGGGAGAGAAGTATTAGGGCTCTGAAGAACAGGAGTTCCACCTGCACTAGGTGGGGTACGAGGAGGTAAGGATGAGGGTGAAGCATCAAGGCTGGAGGCTCTTTTTAAATGAGTTTGTATGATTTGTGATGCAGTGCTCTGGCAGGCTGGAGGAAGCTGTTGCAGAAGTGCAGTAAATTCTGTGATATTGCAGTTAAACATAGCGATGACAACAGCTGAAGCTGCACGTCGAATATCAAGGAATTTTTGGTCAGCAGTCCAAGTTAAGATTTTAGCTAAGGCCATAGGAGTATCATGTGATGCAGTAAAGTCTCCTCGTTCCATTACATCAACTAAACACTTGAGATATGTGAGGGTTGCCACCTTCACTTTAGAATTAGGTGTCTGTGTTTGATCAACAAGAAATCTCATGATAACAATGAACTGCTGGTCACATGGGAATGAGTCTCTGTAACAAAAAAATATACAATATTAATGAGTATTACAAAATACTGAAATATATAAAGAAGAAAAGATTTTGATGATCTCTACATATCAGCTATGTCTTCATTGACATTTGTTGCAGTATAGCATAGCATTTATGTACACCATCAGTTATTTTCACATATAGCTTGCAGACAAGATAAATGCTTTAACTTTTAAGAAAACATCCTATATATTCATTTTACTTTCTAACACAAAGAGCTTCTACATTAATGAACAAAAACAAAAATTAATCCTAAAGAATAAAGGCTAATTTGTTATGTATGTATGCAGAATACATTAATGAGAAACATTAAAATATAACTAAAACAAAAGTGTATTACATCAATGTAAATCCGTTTAGAACATAACGTGTTAACAAGAACCGAGCATGAGCTACTGCAGAGTAAAGAATCAACAATATAACTGACAATGTGTATGTACCAGTACTCTCAGCTGTAGTCGAAACAAAAACAGTATCCAAATACAAATTCAAAATCACATAGAGAAAATGTCATTAACATCAAATAATTTACCTTCACGTTTTACCAGTTGACCTAACTCGGGAATGGGCAACCTCTAGTCCATGGATTGTACACGTATTTTTTTTTATTTTCATTATCTGACCTCAGCTCATTTCAAAGTCTGGCCCTATCTAAGGTGCACAGTACTACCATTTCTCAGGATGCAACCTAGAATAGCTATCATGTACCTACATACTGCTAGGAGTTAAGAGACTTGCCTAGTCTCACTTCACCCATGAGTTAAAGGTCCTATCATTGAGATATGAGCCAGATTCACATACACAGGCAATAGGCCAGATCTGAATCTCTGGCCCCATACATGAGGTCTGGCTTTTCAGACAACAGCATGTCAGAATTCAACGAGTGATATTATCAACACGTCTTTGGTAAAGTGCAAGAAGATGTAAGGATATGAAGTTCAGTAATGACAAATTCCAACTGTTCACATATAGAAAGAATGAAGATCTCAAATGGAGCACTAGATAAAAAAAAAAACAGTAAAACCATCTCATAGATCAAAAGGAACATAGAAAAGGCTTGGTTATTATAATGTCAGATGACCTATTATTTAAAGAATACAGTAAGCCCAAGAGAGATCAATAAAGTGAGGAAAGCCTGAAGAGCAAATGGACTTGGCAGTTGAATAAAAGAAGGGAGATGTTAGATAGAAAAGTGGAAACACTGGAAAGAAGAAAATATTTTGAAGAGTTGTTGAATATTAATGATGACAAGGTAGCAATAATTCCATAATTTGGGCAAGGAGGAAGAAAGAATAATATTTCGGTGCCAGACATGAATGCGACAGAGTGCATCAAGCAGTGGGCAGAATGAAAAGCAGTACAACAGATGGGACACATGGGATTAAGGAGAAGTTAACAGCAGGTGGGGATGCAGCATAGGGGTGGTTGATGTATTCATTCGAAGTATATAGGAAAGAAGAGATAGTACTTAAGGACTGGCAGAGAGCATACGTAATTTCTTTGCATAAAAAAAAAAAAGAGGATGAGCGATTATATAAAAATTATAGGGGGATAAGCCTGTCGAGTACACTGTGTAAAGTGTGCAACAGATTTATTATTGGAGAGGTAAGGATAAGAAAAATGATTGCAGTGCAGCAATGGGGATATGTAGACCAAGTGTTTATAGTAAAACAAACAAGTGAACAATGCTCAGATAGGGGTAAGAAGCTGTTTGCAGCACTAACAGATTTAGAAAAGCCATATGAGAGGGTGGATAGGAAAGCAACATGGTGGAGAGTGAGGCTCAGGTTAATGTATGTAGGAGAGATGGGGGACTTTCACAGCAAAAATAGGACTTAGACTGGGATGCATAATGCCACCTTGGTTGTTTTACATATTTATAGATGGAAATGTAAAAGAAGATATGTAATATTACAAGATGATGAATTTGACACAAAGTCAGAGTTGTCACAATTGCTCTTTGCCAATGACACAGTTCTTCTGGACAAATTTAGGAGGGTATGTAAAAGGTATCTAAAAGGTATCTAAAGGGGGTAAAGGTGGTGATGTGGGCGAGGGGTTTGGACTTCCAGCAAGCGTGCGTGAGCATGTTAGATAGGAGTGAATGGAGACAAATGGTATTTGGGACCTGATGAGCTATTGGAGTGTGAGCAGGTTAATATTTAGTGAAGGGATTCAGGGAAACCGGTTATTTTATATAACCGGACTTGAGTCCTGGAAATGGGAAGTACAATGCCTCCACTCTAAAGGAGGGGTTTGGGATATTGGCAGCTTGGAGGGATACATTGTGTATTTTTATACGTATATACTTCTAAACTGTTGTATTCTGGGCACCTCTGCAAAAACAGTGATTATGTGTGAGTGAGGTGAAAGTGTTGAATGATGATGAAAGTATTTTCTTTTTGGGGATTTTCTTTCTTTTTGGGTCACCCTGCCTCGGTGGGAGACAGCCGACTTCTTGAAAAAAAAAAAAAAATTAAAAGATGCAAATTAAACGGGAACAGATAGAGGAGCATGGTGATCAGAGTAACAAAAATGGATATTAGACTGGAGGGAGTATGGAGGAAGTGGATTTTTTTTTTAACACACCAGCTGTCTCCCACTGAGGTAAGGTTACCGGAAAAAAGAAGAAATGCTTCCACCATCACTCGCACCATCACTGTCCTGTCAGAGGTGTGTTGATACTACAACTCGGATGCCCCTCTAAACTGCACATCCTTTCTTCAAAGTACAGGCACTGTATTTCCCACCTCCAGGACTGAAGTCCAGTTAACCGGTTTCCCCTGAATCTCTTCATACATATTACCTTGCTCATACTCCAGCAGCAAGTCAAGTCATAAATACCACTTGCTTCCACTCCTGTCTTTCATGCTCTCACACACCTGTTGAATGTCCAAGCCCCTCACATACCCCCTCCTTTCAATCTTACCTTAGACAACCCCTACCCCACCTTCCCTCCACTACAGATTTACATACCTTCCATGTCATCTTATTTTGCTCCATCCTTTCTATATTTCAAAACCACCTCAACAACATTCCCTCAGCCCTCTGGATAATACTTTCAGTAACCCCAACACCACCTTCCAATCTCCAAACAACAAATATTCACACTACATAATATTCACACCACACACAGCCCTGAGACATACATCTCTACTGCCTCCAGTCTCTTCCTCACTGAATAATTCAAAACCCATGTTTCACACCCCACATAAGACTGTTGGTACCACTATAATCCAATACATTCCCCATTTTTTAATCTGAGGATAATGTTCTTTGTCTCCACAGATTCAAACATCCCAACTTTAAAATGTTTTTCTTTTTAAATTTAGTAATTAATACAGATGATGTTACTAGCCCTTTGGTTCCAGCATTTTAGTTGCCTTTTATGACATGCATGACTTAAAGAAGGATTCTTCTCTCCTTTCTCATGAAGACTCCCAAATATCACATTTCCTCCTAACCTGATACCAATTCTTTCACTGCCAATTTTTTTTCATTTCTTTATCTAGCAGTTTCCTGTGTTCACTTTTTCCTTTCTTTACATACCATCCATAATTCCTCCACTAAGCTTGGCAACCTTTCTTCAGAATCTTCCTAAAGAACCATGTCATCAGCACAAAGCAACTGTAGTAACTACCAATTTGTAACAAATTAGTTATCTTTTAATTCCATACCTTGCCTCAACATCCTAGCATCCATGTATTTACATGACCATGGTAACACATTCCTGTCTAAGGCCTACTCTCACTGGAAAATAATCCCCTTCTCCTACATACCCTAACCTGAACCTTGCTATCCACATAATAATTCTTTACTGCTTTTAGTAACCTACCACCTATTTCACACATTGGTAACACCTACCACACTGGTCCCCAATTAACCCTATCATACTGCTGGGAAAAAAAGAGTACAGATTTACAAAAGGAAATTGGATGACTACCACCACCATTGCCAGATTAACCAGGATGTGATGGCCACCATTAGCAACAGCCTAGCTGAACAGACAATCAGCAGAAAAGCCTGGCCCCAGTCCAAGCTGCAGAGAAGAAAAAAACTCCAGACCAAACATAGGTACATTAGTTACACAAAGTAAATTTCCCAAACAATTCTAACATTTTTTTTGGAATAAGATACAAAACACTACCATGTGGGTCAATCAAAACATGCCTTGGCTTGGATTAGATTTCAGGGCCTGACATTCCTTATGTTTAGTCTAGCTGATAGTAGATCATAAGATTTAACCTTTTCAGGGTCATGACCCTTGCTCAGTTTTTTCTTATGAAACGGTAGAGAATCTTTTTACCGATGGTAAAAAACCAAATGTAGGAAATTTGGTGGAAAACTTATGGAAATCCGCTCTTACAAAGTCAGCGGTCTCAGCGATATTTACGCATCAGTGATTTCACCCACTTTGCACCCTACTTTTTGGCCAATTTCATTGTTCCAGTCAACAAAACTCATAGCTATTTCTCCTTCTATTCTATCAAGTAAGTACAAGAAACTGCCCATTTACCTATTCAACTACCCAATAAAGTGATCAGAAATAGGAGTTAGCAAATTTCACACAAAATTAAAAAATTGCCAATTTAAAAATAGGGTCTAGAATAAACAATGAAGACATTCCTGGCACTAAAAAAACATTTCCTCTGCTCAATAGTCACATCTCCAGGCCCCTCTTATATTACACTTACTTTCCATTTTGAATTTGTATTCACACAAAAAAATAGAAGATTTACTG
Source organism: Cherax quadricarinatus (assembly GCF_038502225.1). Lineage (NCBI taxonomy): Eukaryota > Metazoa > Arthropoda > Malacostraca > Decapoda > Parastacidae > Cherax > Cherax quadricarinatus. The sequence continues at coordinate 19,166,142 of NC_091335.1, read as the reverse complement.
TCATGCAGACTACTGCACTATTGTAATAATTGTATAAATAATATCAGTGCATAAATAAATGCATATGAGACTGGCCAGTTGGACGCGTATTAGAAAAGTGACGTCATTTGTGTACTCTGGAATACTGGCAAAATCGAACAGTTCCGCTAACTTGAACTCAATTTCAATTTTAATCCTGAAACAAATTAAAATAATCTCTATTTCTGTAACATATCTTCTATTCTATCAAACAATAGAATATATTCTATTCTATCAAACCGAGAATATACCAATAAAAAAGACACTAAAATACAATGCAAAGTCACTGTTTTAACCCTTAATCTGTCCAAACGTAGATCTACGTTCACTCGCATAGTACTCCAAATATTTTGAAAAATAATTTTTTTTTTCAAATGAGTGCATTTTTATAAATGTTACAGGATAAAAAAAAATTTTATGGCCAGTACTTACCCAGATATAAGCCCACAAAGTTGGTACTAAATGAGGAGATGTTGGCAACATGGAGCACTGCCGCTTGCCGAAACAATAAACATTTATCGTTTTTTCCAATTCTTTTCTATTTTTTGTTGTTTTCATGTTATGATGATAATGTTTTGTTGCAGATCTTTTGTTTTCATAGCCAATTCTTGTTGAGAGACAAACGTTTGGTAATGAATTAGTAATCATACTGTCACAAGCATACATATTCACACTGATAGATGAATTTGTACACCTGGTTCAATCACGTACTATTGTTTACATGTATATACGAGGTATTTACAGGTTCCATTTATGTTTCTAGAAGTCCACCACTGTATGATACTCCAAGAAGCATGGATTCATACAGAGTGCCACCCCACATTGCTGACATATGAATCGTGTCTCTTTTCACACTTGGGGTCGCTGTGTAGTGTAAGCACACACAACACACTTTTTCTGAGAGTACTACTTCTTTGGAGTAGATGGTATTGGTATCAAGCAGTGACAGTTAGGGATTATTCTGTTGGGCACTTCTTCCTCTGGTTGTGGGGTGACAGGTTGCTATGCAGTGGGAGGTATAGGCGTGGTGCCATACTCTTTTGCTATATGCTTGCTGACATTGAGGGTGAGTTCCGATTATCGTTGTTGCTTCCCTGTCTATTTCATACATGTTGAAGGCATTGAGCATTGCAATGTTCACAAGGTGGAAAAACACTTTTATATACCACTTGCGACTCCTGCACACACTGTCAACAAACCCTATCTTCATGTCCCACTTGTCGACAAGTCGCATACTGTTCATATAGGCGATGACAACAGCTGGCTTTACAAGAGGTTAATTGTTGAGCTTGCTCAGTCTGTCTGTCTGTACCATCTCGTTTCTGTGGATGGTCGACAGCAATGTCACGTCCCGTCTGTCATGCCATATCAGTGCCATGATGTCATTGGCATGAAATGCCAATGGCATGTGTTTTCTACTTTTTCTCACTGTTCCACATGTATCAGTATTATTCACATGTAGGAATACAGCAAGCATAGGGCTTGTATACCAGTTGTCTGTGAACAATGTATGACCCTTGCAAAGGTATGGCAGCATCATCTTGCGAACAACATCACCAGAAATGCCCAACATGCACCTGGCATTGTCGAGTGTGTTTTTCCCTGTGTAGATAATGACATTCAACACAAGACCAATCTTACAGTCACACATAACAGAGTTTTATACCAAAGCGATTACATGTGCTTGGTATATATTGTTTGAATGACAGGCATCCCTTGAGCAGAATCAAGGGCTCATCAACAACAATATTCTTGAATGGATAAAAGTAGGCACTGAATTTTTACTTCAGATACATAAACAACTCCTTGATTTTGTATAGGAGGTCATTTTGGTTTGACGTATTCCTGTCTGAGAAGCGCAACATTCATAGCAACATAGTGAATCTGCTGCAGGGAAGGTCACGGAAGACTGGAGTGCTGATGAAGTGGTCTGTGGACCAGTACTGTGTTACATTGTTCTTATACGTGTGTGGCATAGGCATGACAGTGCCAAGGAATAAGTACATTTCAGCCACAGCTGTATCTTTCCATCTGCGCAGGTGTGACGATTCTGAAACATGTGTGGTCCATTGTATACTGGTAGTACATGTTGGTCCGGGTAACACTCAGGTTCATTATCGGCTCATCAAAGTATAGTTGAAAATAGTCCAACTCTGCAGACTCATTTGTGATGGAACAGTGTGGCATGATATCACTTCCACTGGCATCAGAATTGAAAGGATGTGGCATGAATGGTGTACTTTCTGTCCAGTTCCATTCGCGGTCACATGGTGCAAAGTGGACCTGTGGCATGGGGCGTGGGGGAGCAGGAGGAGGGACAGGAGTGAAGGCAACACAAGGCTGAGACAGTACCGGGCAGTCCTTTGCTTCCCACCCACTGCACCACTAGGTCCAGGCACCATGCCACCCCCCTCTTCCTCCATCCCAGCATATTCACCTTCATGATCACTATCACTATCAGTTGCTGGGGTTTTGGATCGTAACCTGCCACAACCCTTGCCACCGACTGCACATGGCACACTGCCTGAACGTAGGCGCTGCCGCTTAAAAGTACGTTTCACTGGGGAATAATGATAATCACATTCACTCAATGAATTCTCCATGGGCATATAATTGATTTCATCATTGTCACTTATATCACTTTCACTATTGTCATCACCATAACGCAAAGAAAATGATAATTTCCTTTTGTGGAGTTGCCTTTGGGTAGTAACACTAGCAACCCCAGAGGTCCTGAGCTGAGGGTCTGTTGTGGCCACACTGGCCACATCAGCCACAGTGGCCACCCCAGAGGTGATGGGCTGAGGGTAATCTGGGTTGTCATCAATAGTTTCACTAATTCCTTTCATTAGTGGCCAAATCACTGCCAAATCCACTAAACTTGCATTCTGTTTCACTGTCCATGAACAGTCGAGTGTTAATACGATGAGGTGTGAGCGAATCATGGGGGTTTGCCATGATGTTGACCCAAGGAGCTGAAACTAACTGGTGCTACCACGTGATACCCCGGCGTCCCCAAATTTTTTCATACTGCGCAAATTGAGGGTGCAGACCCATTCTCTCATGTCTAGGCAACTCAGGCCTATCGCGCCAAATTTGAAGGAATGAAAAAATAAAACGTAGATCTACGTTCGGAGCGGTATGCGAGCAAACGTAGATCTACGTTTAGACAGTTTAAGGGTTAAACCAAAAACATGGTTACAGTTTTTATCTCATTATGCACTGAATGCTGCAGGATTTCTTTTATATGGTGCACACTTACGACATAGACCCATTCTCTCATATCTAGGCCCAAATTTACAACTCGCAGCTCATCTGAGTGAGTTGAGCTCATAGTGTTGTACTACGGGACCGACAATGGTTTCAAAGCTGTTATATAAAGGGACCGACACCAAAAGGATTAATGCATCACTTATGTGAGCTGCTCTAAGCTACATTAGAGTGCACTAATTATCATTACACTCTCCCATTTTTATAAGGAAACAAAGTTATTTCAATAAAAAGCAGTTAAAAATATCACATGAGAAAAAAGTTGGCTAAAAATACAAGTAGCAATTAGTCTTTCACAATACATCCCATTCAGGAGCATCTTGGGAAAAACCACTGCAGTACCACACACACACTAGCCATAACAGTGTTTCAACACGTTTGATTTTTGCTATAATACTGGGGTTGGAGATATTTCACACAACAAAGGTCATTGTAATGTAGGTAGGTAGTTTTGTGATATGAAGAGTGTTTTGACTTGGTAGTTCCTTCAGTGCTTGCAACAGTTAAAAAAATACTAAACATGTATGCTAACAACCAAGAAAAAAATAAAAAATAAAAAACATAAACTTAAATAAAATGCACATTACAATAAAATACAGTACTTTCATACCAAGTTAAAATAACTATCAGTTAAAATTCCCATTAAACTGTTAATGTCAAAAGACTTGTTGATAAAAAAAACTTTAGTAAATATGTTATACTTAGTTAAAACCTAACTTTCATTAAGGATGAAAACATTACAGTATACTACATAAGGAAAAAATGAATTCAAACAACAAATTCTGATTTAAAATAAATCTCAATAATAATTTTATTTGTATCTTCCAAGAAAAAAATTTCAGAAGCTTACATACACTCACCTTACTAAGTCTAAAGTTCTGTGAATTTTGGTCTGTACTGATCCTAGAAGATCAGAGCCCAATTTATTAAGCAAACGTGTCAACAGAACATAGAGCCAGTCTCCAAGGTCTGCTTTGTGTACCATGATTAACTCCATCAGTGTGTCAAGAAATAAAGTAAAGACTTTGGTATGTGCATCCATAAACATTTTTGTGAAGATTTCAGTGACCCTCTTCAGCTCTGATCCAGTAAGCATGTGTGAACCACGCAAAAATGCTTGAAGAGCCATCAGGCCTTCCTTTCGGTCCCCCCAGTGAGTTGATGCACAGTTAAGAATGATGTCACTAACATCCTGCATCTGTAAGAGAAAAATCGGTCATAATCCTAATAATAAGCAGTGATTATTTATAGGTAATATGGTACAGTACTATACATTATTCATAGGGAAAAATGTTTACTGTATGAAGGAATGGCAGTTGAAAAGCTATCTGTGCATGTATATCAGCCAAGATGAAAATTTATTAAAATATTTAAATATATACACTGAGTATTTTATTGCAATAAAAATATCATATTTTTCTTAACACGTCAACCGTCTCCCACCGAGCCACGGTGACCAAAAATGAACAAAATACTTACACTATCATTCAACACTTTCATCACCATTCATACATAATCACTGTCTTTGCAGAGACGCCCAGATACGACAGTTTAGATGTCACTTCAAACAACCAACATCCCAAACCCCTTCTTTACAGTGCAAGCATTCTACTTCTCACCTCCAGGACTCAAGTCTGGCTAACCAGTTTCCCTGATTATTATTATTATTATTATAATCAAAAAGAAGCGCTAAGCCACAAGGGCTATACAGCGCTGCAGGGTAGGGAAGGAAGCAAGGGAATTGGATGGCAGAAGGGAGGGGGGATGATCAGCAGGTTACAGAAAACAGCGGGGCAGGGGATAGTACGGGGGTAGAGGGTAGCAAGAGATACAAGTAGAAAGGGCTGAACGTATCAAAATTTGTGGAGTAAGTCAGTCGTTGTCAAAAAGTCAATGAGAGAGTCCGGATGAAAGGTGGGTCCATCAGCGAGAAGGGAAGGTAAAGAGAGAGCAGCGGGGCGAAGACGACGACAGAGGTAAATTCTGCGTGCTCGTTGATAAAGTGGGCAGTCCAACAGAATGTGGCTGACTGATAATGGAGCTTGGCAATTCTCACAGAGAGGAGCAAGACGCCTCTCCATGAGATATCCATGAGTAAGACGAGTATGGCCAATGCGAAGACGGGAGAGAGTAGTCTCCCAACCTCGACACTGGTGATAAGAAGACGGCCAGTAACCTATACTCGGTTTAATAGACTGAAGTTTGTTGCCGAGCATAGTAGACCAACGTTGTTGCCAACGGGTGTGAAGGTGGGAAGATATTACAGCAAAATAGTCCGTACATGGAATACCTCTATAAGAAACTGGTAGGTCATGTACTGCTGACCGCGCAGCAGTGTCTGCCTGTTCATTGCCCTGTACGTCAACATGACCAGGGACCCAACAAAAAACAATATCTTTATGCTTAGTAAAGATGCGGCGTAGCCAAAGTTGGATACGGAGGACTAAGGGGTGAGGTGTATCAAATTTTTGTATAGCCTGTAAAGCACTAAGGGAGTCTGAGACAACCACAAATGATGACACAGGCATAGATGCAATACGGATAAGTGCTGTAAGGATGGCATATAATTCAGCAGTAAAAATACTAGCTGAAGATAGTAAATGCCCTTGTACGACGCTGTCCGGAAACACTGCTGCGAATCCTACGCCGTCAGAAGACTTAGAGCCATCTGTGTACACAGCAATGGCATGAGAATGAGAGTGAAAGTGGTCAAGAAAAAGAGAGCGGGAAGCGACCGTAGACAGTTGGGCTTTCGAGCAAGGGAGGGAGAAAGAACAGACTCGAACAGCTGGAACTTCCCAGGGGGGTAGGGAAAAGTGTGATGCTACATGTACATAGAAAGGTGGTAGTTGAAGAGAAGACAAGAGCGAATGAAGGCGAAGAGAGAAGGGACGGAGTAAGCAGGGGCGGCGAACAAATAAAGAATGTCTACTAATATCAGTGACCATTCTATAAATGGAAGGATTGCGGAGATCATGAGAGCGTACATAGTAGCGCAGGCAATGGGCATCACGGCGATCGGATAAGGATGGAACGTTCGCTTCTGCATAGAGGCTTTCGACAGGGGAAGAGCGAAAAGCACCAAGGCATAAACGTAATCCTTGGTGATGAATGGGGTTAAGGCTAGAGAGAGTAGCAGGAGATGCCGCTGAATAGATCTGGTCACCATAATCAAGTTTCGATAAAATAAGGGTGGAATGTAGGTGAAGGAGGGTTCGACGATCAGCTCCCCACGAAAGATGAGCAAGGGTTTTAAGAAGGTTCAGCCGGCTGTGACAAGTTGCCTTCAGAGAGGTAATGTGAGGTTTCCAGGATAACCTACGATCAAAGAGGAGGCCCAGAAACTTGACTGTATCACGTTCAGGGATACGTGAGCCATAGAGGTACAAAGGATGATCAGAGATGACAGAGCGTCTAGTGAAAGTGATTTGGTGGGTTTTAGTGCTGGAAAATTTAAACCCATGTGTGGTGGCCCAATTGGAAACACGGTCGACTGCATGCTGGAGAGAAACTGTAAGGAGGTGACAGTCAGCGCCTGCACAGGCAATAGCGAAGTCATCAACATAGAGTGATGACCAAATATTTGATGGAAGACTAGAGGCCAAATCATTAATAGCAAGGAGAAAAAGTGTTGTGCTCAGAACACATCCCTGGGGGACACCTTCAGCTTGGATAAAGTCCGGGGAGAGCACATTATTAACCCGAACACGGAAATGCCTGTCAGTTAAAAAGTTCTTAAGGAAGGATGGTAGATTGCCTCGAAGGCCTAAGGAGTGGGCTTGGGCTAAAATATTATACCTCCAAGTTGTGTCATATGCCTTCTCAAGATCAAAAAATATGGCAATAACTGAGTGGTTATTCGCAAAGGCATTACGAACATACGTATCCAAGCGCAGTAAGGGGTCTATGGTAGAACGTCCCTTACGAAAGCCATATTGACGAGTGGAGAGACTGTTGTGTGTCTCTAAATACCACACTAAACGTCTATTTACTAGACGTTCCATTACTTTGCAAACTGCACTGGTAAGAGCAATGGGACGATAGTGGGAGGTTTCATGTCCCGTAGTGCCTGGTTTGCGGAAAGGGAGAACAATGGCGGATTTCCACAGCTGTGGAAGAACTCCTTGTGACCAAATAAGATTGTAAAGGCGTAATAGGACTGCAAGGGCTGACTGATGTAAATGTTGTAGCATACGAATATGAATGTCGTCGGGCCCAGCTGCCGATGATCGACAAGCTGAGAGTGTTGCCTCCAGTTCTTGAAGTGTAAAAGGCACATTATACTGTTCTTCTCTGAGAGAAGAAAAGTCCAAGGGTGCTAACTCTCTGGCAGACTTTGAGGAAAGAAATGAGGGGCATAGATGGAGTCCCTGAGAAATACGGACCAGATGATTGCCAATTTCATTGGCAACATCTAGTGGGTTTGCTATATCAACACCGGCAACCCGCAGAACAGGAGCCGGGTCAGGAGAATATTTACCACTCAGTTTTCGTACTTTTTTCCAGACTGCACTCATAGAGGAAGCAGAGGTGATGGTGGAGACATAATCTCGCCAGCAAGTGCGTTTAGCGTCACGGATGACACGGCGAGCGATCGCACGCTTCTGTTTAAAATCAAGGAGTCGCTCTGTGGTTCTATTGTACCGGTACCTGCCCCATGCAGCGCGTTTCAAACGTACTGCACGAGCACAAGCAGGAGACCACCAAGGCACGCATTTCTGAGAATGCCTGCTCGAAGTTTGGGGTATAGAATGAGAAGCTGCGGTGAAAACGGAGGATGAGAAGAGGTGTAAAAGCTCATCGATGGAGGACGAAGAAGGAACCTCTTTAAAAACAGTCAGGTGTGAGTAAAGGTTCCAATTTGCCCGATTAAATTGCCAGCGTGGGGTGCGAAGAGGTGGCGAATATGAAGGGGAAGTAAGAATGATTGGGAAATGATCACTGTCATGTAAGTCCGGGAGAACAGACCAAGTAAAGTCTAATGCGGCGGAGGAAGAGCAAACTGAGAGATCGATGCAAGAGAGAGTATGAGTCCGAGGATCAAAATGGGTGTGAGTACCTGTATTTAAAACATGGAGGGGGTGGGTGGCAAGAAAAGCCTCTAACTGAATTCCACGGGAATCACAGTGAGACCCTCCCCAGAGGAAATGGTGGGCATTAAAATCACCAAGTAACAGAATTGGTGGCGGTAATGACGAAACAAGGAAGGCAAAATCCGGAATAGATAATGCCCGAGAAGGAGAGAGATATAAAGAACAGAGCGTATACCACCTATGTAAGTGGATACGGGCTGCTGTGTAATGCAGCGAAGTATGAACAAATAGCTGATGGTACGGAATATCAGTGCGGAGAAGAAGGGCACTTTCATTAAAGGTCCCATCAGGAAAAGGATCTGAAGAATACAATAAATTATAGCCTGAGATGTGAGAAATAACAGCAGAGTGTAATTTTGGTTCCTGTAAGCAAACACCAACAGGGGCAAACTGGGAGAGTAACATCTGAAGCTCACCCCGATTACCCCTGAGGCCACGTATATTCCACTGTAAAAAGGCCATGAATGGCAATGATAAAGATACTTGAAATCCGCAGGTAAGGGTTCCTACGGACTAGGAGGGTTAGAAAAGTCCACATGCGGAGGCAGTGGAAAATGTTCAAGCAGCGAAGGAACGGTGCGCTGTGAAGAAAGGAGTTGCGCAGATGGAGCAGAGGAGAGAGAAAGAGCGGAAGGTGGATCAGTGTCCATTGATGGTTTGGTCTCTGCAATATATTCAGAGATTGCTTCAAGTGTTTCAGAATTCAGAGATGTTGTATGGGAGACAATATTGGGAATGGTAGGGGGAGGATGAGTAAAGATTGGAACTGTATTGGACTGTACCAAGGTAGGGGGGGGCGAAAGGGTGGAGGGAACTGGAGAAGCGTGGCAGGGGACAGAAGAGACAGGAACCTGGGAGGTAGCAGAAGAGGAAGAAACTTGGGAGGGAACAGGGGAGGAAGGTACATTACGAGGAGGAGGGTGAACCTCTGCACTTGTAACTGAGCCAGTGAGAGGGGAAGAACTAGGGACAGAGACAGGGAGGGTAAAATGAGGAGGTGGAAGATGGGTAGGAGGTGTTACCGGACCTTTTTTTGACTTTTGAGAAGTAGAGGGACGATTGGGAAGAGGTGTCGTACGAGGTCTCGTCGATACTGAGGCTTGTAAGAGAGAACTCGAAGAAGCGAGATTAGACTGAGGCGTTGAAGTAGGGACGTCTGAGCCGAGGACAGCAAAAGGATTAGATACAGGAGTGATTATGGGAGAGGTAACCACAGAGGTGGGTGTAGAAGATGGGATACCAGAAGTGGGGGGACGTTTTGAAACACGGGAATAAGAAACACGTGGGAGTCTCCCTTGGAGGCGGAGATGAGAAACTGCCATGGCATAAGGGAGACCTTCTGTCTCTTTGAGGTAACGGATTTCCCGCTCGTTTAAATAGACCTGACAACGGCGAGAGTACGAAGGGTGAGCCTCATGACAGTTAAGGCAAGAGGGAGATCGATTGCAAGACGTATTAGAATGGTCATCGGCACCACAGACTGGGCATTCGGCGATAGATCTGCAATATTTCGCTGGATGGCCAAATCGCCAGCAATTTCTACACTGTTGTGGTGTAGGGATCACCTTTCGAACTTGTAACCGATGTCCTGCTATATAAACTGAGGATGGGAGTTCTCGGCTGTCAAAAGTTAAACGAGCCACATTGCTAGGGTATCGTCTCCGCCCACGGGCAGGAAGAACGTAAGTGTCTACCTTGAGGATTGGGAGATCTTGGAGTTCCAGCTGTTCTAGAATGTCGGTGCCACATGTCTGGAAATTTTGCTGAACTATGGTATGGGGCAGAATAACGGTACCACTACAAGAATTGAGGGAATGATGTTTTTCAAGGGTGACAGGAACAGTATCTATATGGGAAAGACGAGAGAGCTCACGAGCCTGGGTAGCATTCTGTACGGTAATGATGCGCGTACCGCTCTTAAGAGCATGAAAAGAAATATCTTTACCAACATGGCGTAGGAGTGCCTTGCCAATACTATGGTCAGAAAGATAGGCAGTAGAGGAAGTTGGTCGTAAAGTGAAGAATTTAGTCCACTGTTCAGTCTGAAACTGAGCGTGGAAAGGTAGTGAAGGACGTGTCGATCTTTTCTGAGAAGAACGAGAAGGTGAAGGTGGAGAAGTATCATCAGCAGGTAATTGTCGTTGACGTTTAGGCGTGGGACCAGAGTTGGTCCGACGTGGAACGGGTCGGCGATTTGAAAATTGCCGCACCGTAGAGGGAGAGGCCGGAAGCATAGTCAGAGGAGAGCGAAGGTCTGGTAAATCGAAGGAGTCAGTCGAGGCCTCAGTACCTGAAGCAGGTGAGGAAACAGCACCGGCAATAGGTACAGAGGCATGAGGAATGTCTGAAGAGTGGTCCAAAGACGAGGCGGGGTCAGAACGGGGTGCGGTATCAAGAAGGGGCCCGGGGGTACCAGGTTCATGGACTAGGGCTGCCATGGTTAGGTTACTTCTTTCTTTTTGTTTTTAAGAAAAAAAAAGAAAGAAGAAAAGAAAATAAAAATAAAAAAAAGAAAAAAAAAGGGGGGACCGGGGAGGGATAGTTCCTAGGAGGAATGAAAGGGCCAGAAATCTCCCTCCGCGCCCAAGAGGACTCGACACCGCTAGTAGCGCAGATGCAGCATGGAACCCGTGCCATACCCTACCCTTCATGCCAGTAAACCAGCAATCTGGGATAGCAACCTCACATCTGCCGAGCTACCTCGGTGGACAAAAGAGAGGGCGGCCGGATATCCGCCACAAAGCATACCTCCTTCAGCCACCACCCCCGGAATCCGAAAGGTGGCTTCCAGAGATACACCCGTCGCCCAAAAGACACCCAAAGCTACTCCGGGATACCGGAGAGGGATCGGGACATCCCTAGGCAATCCAGATTCCACGGCAAACTACGCCACCGCCAAGAAACCTCAACGGAATGGGATCGACCCCGGTGTCCTTTCCTCTACCTAGGAACTAGCGTGCCTGTGGGAGAAATCCCAAAGGACAAAAAGAGGAAGGGCAAAAGGGAGGAGTGGGGAGGAGGAGGAGGAAAGGAAAAAGGGGAGGATGGGGAGGATGGGATAGGGGAGGGGAGATTGGGGGGTAATTAGGTTCGGTCTGAGGAAGAAGACCGATAGGTCTAATTCCTCAGACCAAGAGCCTCTTCACCACGCCAAGGAGCCCCCCTTGAAGAGGCCAGTTTCCCTGAATCCCTTCACAAAATATTACCCTGCTCACACTCCAACAGCTTGTCAGATCTCAAAAACCATTCATAAAATAAACTGCAATGAAAATTTAACAGGAATAAAAACACGAGTAAAGAAAAGCTAAAACGTAAAAATAAAAATCTACAAGATTTCTCAGCCATCTTGCAGGTTTACAAGAAAAAAAAAATATCTTAGTAGTACAAAAAATTTACTAGGCTTCCATTTCCTTCATATGACAGGAGGGCAGTATAATACTTTCCTGGATTGTTGTTCTCAAGTTAAGATTTATGTTGGGACACTGGAAATTAGTTATTACTAAATGTAAAGCGAAGAAAAACTTGTTTCTTTTTTTCTCGGGTCACCCTGCCTCGGTGGGAGACGATGTGTTTAAAAAAAATTTAATTTGTTAATACAGTTTAAGAAAAAGTATAGTAGGTACTTTTTCTTGGCTATTCTTGGATCAGATACAATGAGGAATTAGATGAAAAATGCTCAAAAAGACATACCCTAACTATATGTGATGTATGGAAATGGCTCTCCCTGTATATGGCTATGGCTCTGCCCTATATAGTTCAGATAATTATAATCAAGCATCCACTGTACAGCAAACAGCAATACAGTATATCTAATATTTAACCGAAACCTTACATAATTTGTAATTACCAGTTAATTATATAAATATGAAAAATAAAGAAACTTTTGGCCAACTCATATTTTCTGACCATATGGATACTGAAAGAAACACAAACACAACCTAGTTCTACTGGGGATTAACTCTGGACATACATTCCTCAGAACAAAATTAGAGAAGATTGCTATAGTAAGCCTACTGGCCCTGACTAGACAGGGCCTGTTTACATCTACCCATTCTCACTCACAAAACATTTTTTTGTTCAGTTTTAAAGTGTAGTAGAGGTGTCAAGTTATATCTCAGAGGAATTAGCTAAAAGTATATCAACCCTCCATCACATATCCCTCAAACATAAGTCATATAGTCATATGTATAGTACTGAAATAACCAGCTATCTCAGCATACAATAATTTTGGGTTGACTATGAAGCTGGAAGTAGAAAACTGTCAAATACCATTTGTGAAATAAATGCTTTAGAAGTGGGTAGGTGCAAGTAAGATCTGTATAGCACAGGCCAGTAGACTTGCTGTGTTTCATTATTCTTATGTTGTACAATGCTCACATTTACCTCCACATGCAAGATTATAACGAGCAGTTAATAATTTTAACATCTGAAGATTTACACATACAAAAATTGGTTTAGGATGCTCTAAACACTATATACAGTAAAACCTCAAATTAACAGACCCCCATTTGATAGATTTCAGAAACTATGGACAAATAAATTGGCTGCAAACACTGGAATCATTGTACAAAATGAAAAAAGTCCGTAGATTCTGAATTTTGTCCACAGTGAGTGTCCAGTAGTCTTCTGAATCAATGGACCAAGTCCAATGATTCTGACATTTATCCAGCGTAGGTCAGAGTATCCTCATCCAGGACCTCTGTTTTCAGTGTTCCCCGAGCCATAGGCCACCCACATCAGTTCACTGTTTGTGCTTACACATACACTCCCCAGTCTCCAATTTTGCCTGAATTTACAGTGTTTTAGAAGACTTTATTAACATCTTAACCCTTTCACTGTCCAGACCTAAAATCTGAAACTTGTACAGAGCATCCAAGAATTAAAAAAAAAAGAAAATATTTTTCCTTATGAAATGGTAGAGGGTCTCTCTCTCTCTGTGTGGGTATTATTATTATTATAATCAAAAAGAAGCGCTAAGCCACAAGGGCTATACAGCACTGCAGGGCAGGAAGGAAGCGAGGGCATCAGGTGGCAAAAGGGAGATGGATGAGTAATAGATTACGGATAACAGCGGGGCAGTGGATGGTGAAAGGGTAAAGGGCAGCAAGAGACTGAACTAGAAAGGGCTGAGGGGAGTGCGAAAGGTATCATCATCAGAGTTTGTGGAGTAAATCAGTCGTTGTCAAGAAGTCAATGAGAGAGTCAGGATTAAAGGAGGGTCCATCAGCAAGAATGGAAGGTAAAGAGAGAGTAGTAGAACGAAGACGACGTTGGAGGTAAATTCTGCGTGCTCATTGATAGAGAGGGCAGTCTAACAGAATGTGGCTAATTGATACTGGAACTTGACACTGCTCACAGAGAGGTACAGGGTGCCTCTCCATGAGATACCCGTAAGACGAGAGTGGCCAATGCGAAGACGGGAGAGAGAGGTCTCCCAACCACGGCACTGATGACAAGAAGACAGCCAGTAACCTATGCTCGGTTTAATAGAATGAAGTTTGTTACCAAGCAGAGTTGACCAACGTTGTTGCCAACAGGCACGAAGGTGGGCAGCTATTGTAGCAAAATAGTCCAGAAATGGAACACCTCTATAGGAAATTGGTAGGTCATGTACTGCTGACCGCGCAGCAGTGTCTGCCTGTTCATTGCCCTGTACGTCGACATGACCAGGGACCCAACAAAAAATAATATCTTTATGCTTCGTAGAGATACGGCGTAGCCAAAGTTGGATATGGAGAACTAGGGGGTGAGATGTATCAAATTTTCGTATAGCCTGTAGAGCACTAAGGGAGTCTGAGACTACCACAAATGATGACACAGGCATAGATGCGATACGAATAAGTGCTGCAAGAATGGCATACAGTTCAGCAGTAAAAATGCTAGCCGAAGATAGTAAATGCCCCCGCACGACGCTGTCCGGAAAAACTGCTGCAAATCCGACGCCGTCTGAAGACTTAGAGCCATCTGTGTAAACAGCGGTGGCATGAGAATGGGAGTGGAAGTGACCAAGAAAAAGAGAGCGGGAAGCCACCGTAGGCAGTTGAGCTTTCGAGCAAGGGAGTGAGAAAGAACAGACCCGAACAGCTGGAACTTCCCAGGGGGGTAGGGAAAAGTGAGATGCCACATGAACATATAAAGGTTGTAACTGGAGGGAAGACAAGAGTGAATGTAGGCGAAGAGAAAAAGGAAGGAGCAAACAGGGGCGGCGAACAAATAAAGAATGTCTACTAATATCGGTGACCATTCTATAAATGGAAGGATTGTGGAGATCGTGAGAGCGTAAATAGTAGCGAAGGCAATGGGCATCACGGCGATCAGACAAGGATGGAACATTCGCTTCTGCATAGAGGCTCTCAACAGGGGAAGAGCGAAAAGCACCAAGGCACAAACGTAATCCTTGGTGATGGATAGAGTTAAGGCTAGAGAGAGTAGCAGGAGAGGCCGCGGAATAAATCTGGTCACCATAATCGAGTTTCGATAAAACGAGGGCTGAATGTAGGTGAAGCAGAGTTCAACGATCAGCTCCCCAGGAATGATGAGCAAGGGTTTTAAGAAGGTTTAGCCGGCTGTGACAAGTTGCCTTCAGAGAGGTAATGTGAGGTTTCCAGGATAACCTACGGTCAAAGAGAAGGCCTAGAAACCTGACTGTATCACGTTCGGGGATACGGGAGCCATAGAGATACAAAGGATGATCGGAGATAACAGAGCGTCTAGTGAAAGTAATTTGGTGAGTTTTGGTACTTGAAAATTTAAACCCATGCGTGGTGGCCCAAGTGGAAACACGGTCGACCGCATGCTGGAGAGAAACTGCAATAAGATGACAGTCAGTGCCTGCACAAGCAATAGCAAAGTCATCAACATAGAGTGATGACCAAATATTGGGTGGAAGAACAGAGGCCAAATCATTTATAGCAAGGAGAAAAAGTGTTGTGCTTAGAACACATCCCTGAGGGACACATTCAGCTTGGACGAAGTCCGGGGAAAGAACATTATTGACTCGAACACGGAAATGTCTGTCAGTTAAAAAGTTCTTAAGGAAGGATGGTAGATTGCCTCGGAGGCCTAAGGAATGGGCCTGGGCCAAAATATTATACCTCCAAGTTGTGTCATATGCCTTCTCAAGGTCAAAAAATATGGCAATAACTGAGTGACTATTTGCAAAGGCATTACGAACATACGTATCCAAGCGTAGTAAGGGGTCTATGGTAGAACGACCCTTACGAAAGTCATATTGACTAGCGGAGAGACTGTTGTGTGTCTCTAAATACCACATTAAACGTCGATTTACGAGACGTTCCATCACTTTGCAAACTGCGCTAGTAAGGTGCGATGGGACGATAGTGGGAGGCATCATGTCCTGTAGTACCCGGTTTGCAGAAAGGGAGAACAATGGCATATTTCCACAGCTGGGGAAGAACTCCTTGTGCCCAAATAAGATTGAAGAGGTGTAAGAGGACTACAAGGGCTGAGTGATGTAAATGTTGTAACATACAAATATGAATGTCGTCAGGCCCAGCTGCCGATGATCGGCAAGCTGAGAGTGTTGCCTCCAGTTCCTCAAGTGTAAAAGGCACATTATACTGTTCTTCTCTGAGAGAAGAAAAGTCCAAAGGTACTAACTCTCTGGCAGACTTTGAGGAAAGAAACGAGGGGCATAGATGGAGCCCTCGGGAAATACGGACCAGATGTGTGCCAAGATCAATGGCAACGTCGAGAGAGTTTGCTACATCAACACCAGCGACCCGTAGAACAGGAGCCGGGTCAGGAGAGTATTTACCACTCAATTTCCTCACTTTTTTCCAGACTGCACTCATAGAAGAAGCAGAGGTGATGGTGGAAACATAGTCTCTCCAACAAGTGCGTTTAGCTTCACGGATGACACATCGAGCGATCGCACGCTTCTGCTTAAAATCAAGAAGTCTCTCAGCGGTTCTATTGTACCGGTACCTGCTCCATGCAGCACGTTTCAAACGTACTGCATGAGCACAAGCAGGAGACCACCAAGGCACGCACTTCTGAGAATGCCTGCCTGAGGTTTGGGGTATAGAATGAGAAGCTGCGGTATAAACTGACGTCGAGAAGATGTGTAGGAGCTCATCAATGGAGGATGAAGGAGGAACCTCACTAAAAGCAGTGAGGTGTGACTAAAGATCCCAATTTGCCCGATCAAATTGCCAGCGAGGGCTACGGAAAGGTGGTGAATAGGAAGGAGAAGTAAGAATGATCGGAAAATGATCGCAGTCCTGTAAGTCTGGTAGAACAGACCAGGTGAAGTCTAGTGCAGTTGAGGAAGAGCAGACTGATAGATCGATGCAAGAGAGAGTATGAGTACGAGGATCATAATGGGTGGGAGTACCCTATTTAAAACATGGAGGGGGTGAGAGGCGAGAAAAGCCTCCAACTGGATGCCACGTGAGTCACAATGAGACCCCCCCCAGAGGAAATGGTGGGCATTAAAATCACCAAGTAACAGAAGTGGTGGCGGTAAGGACGAAACAAGAAAGGCAAAGTCTGGGATAGAAAATGCCCGAGAAGGAGAGAGATATAAAGAACATATTGTAAACCACTTATTCAAGTGGATACGGGCTGCAGTGTAATGCAGCGAGGTATGGACAAATAGTTGACAGTACGGAATATCATTGCGTAGAAGAAGGGCACATTCATTAAAGGTCCCATCTGAGAAAGGATCCGAAGAATACAATAAATTATAGCCTGAGATAGGTTGGAAAACAGCCGAGTGTAATTTTGGTTCTTGTAAGCAAGCACCAACAGGGGAAAACCAGGAAAGCAACATCTAAAGCTCACCCCGATTACCCCTGAGGCCGCGGATATTACACTGTAAATAGGCCATGATTGGCGATGAAGAAAATACCAGGAATCTGTAGGTAAAGGCACCTACGGACTAGAGGGGTTAGTAAAGTCAACGTGTGGTGGCATTGGAAGACGTTCAAGTAGCGAAGGAACGGAGCGTTGCGAAGAATGGGGTTGTGAAGATGGAGGAGAGGGAAGAGAAGGAACAGGAAGTGAATCAGTGTCCATTGAAGGTTTAGTCTCTGCAATATATTCTGAAATGGCTTCAAGTGTTTCTGAATTCAAAGATGTATGAGAGACCATATTGGAGATAGGAGGAGGGTGAGTAAAGATTGGGACAGTAATGGACTGTACCAAAGTAGAGGGGGAGGGAAGAGTGTAAGGGACTGGAGATGAAGTGTGGGGGGGGACAGAAGAGGCAGAAACCTGGGAGGTGGCAGAAGAGGGAGAAACTTGGGAGGGGACGGGGGTGGAAGGCATAGTACGAGGAGGAGGGTGAATCTCTACACTTGTAATAGAGCCAGAGAGAGGGGAAGAACTAGGTACAGAGACTGGAAAGGTAAAGTGTGGAGGTGGAAGATGGGAAGGAAGGGGCAAAGAAGATTTGAGCAATGTGGATTTTTTGGACTTCTGAGTAGAGGGGCGATTGGTAGTAGGTGTCGTACGAGGTCTTGTCGATACTGGGGCTTGTGAGGAAGGACGCGAAGATGAGAGAACACACTGAGTTGTAGTCGGGACGTCAGAGCCAAGGACAGCAAAAGGATTAGATGCCGTAGTGGCTATGGGAGGGGTAACAACAGAGGAGGCTGCAGAAGATGGGACCCAAGAAGTGGGGGGATGTTTGGAAACACGAGAATAAGAAACACGGGGTAGTCTCCCTTGGAGGCGGAGATGAGTAACTGCCATAGCATAAGGGAGACCTTCTGCCTCTTTGAGGCAACGGATTTCACGTTCATTTAAGTAGACCTGGCAACGGCGGGAGTACGAAGGGTGAGCTTCATTACAATTAAGGCAAGATGGAGGTTGACTGCAAGATGTATTAGAATGGTCGTCGGCACCACAGACTGGGCATTCGGCCATAGATCTGCAATATTTCGCTGGGTGACCAAAACGCCAGCAATTTCTACATCGTTGCGGTGTAGGTATCACCTTTCGAACTTGTAACCGATGTCCCGCGACATATACAGAGGACGGGAGTTCTCGGCTGTCAAAAGTTAAACGAGCCACATTGCAAGGGTAACGTCTCCACCCCCGGGCAGGAAGGACATAAGTGTCTACTTTGAGGATTGGGAGATCCTGGAGTTCCAGCTGTTCAAAAATGTCATTGCCACATGACTGGAAATTCTGTTGGACTATGGTATGGGGCAGAATGACAGTACCACTACAAGAATTGAGAGAAAGATGTTTTTCAATAGTGATAGGAGTATTATCGATATTCGAAAGGAGAGAAAGATCATGAGCTTGGGTAGCATTCTGGACAGTGACGATGCACATACCGCTCTTGAGAGCATGAAATGAAATATCTCTACCAACATGACGCAGGAGCGCTTTGCCAATACTATGGTCAGAAAGGTAGGCAGAAGAAGAAGTCGGTCTTAAAGTAAAGAATTTAGTCCATTGTGTGGTCCGAAACTGAGCGTGGAGAGGGAGTGCTTGACGTGTCGGTCTTTTCCGAGTAGAATGGGAAGGTAACGAAGGAGCATCATCAGGAGAATGAAGTTGGCGTTTAGGAGTAGGACCGGAGTTATTCCGGCGGGAAATGGGCAGGCGATTCGAAAGTTGCCGTACCGTAGAGGGAGAAGCCGGTAGCATAGTCAAAGGAGAGCGGAGTTCAGACAAATCGAAGGAGTCAGTTGAAGCCCCGGTACCTGAAGCGGGTGAGGAAACAGCACCAGCAAGAGGTACAGGGGCATCAGGAGTGTCCGAAGAGTGGTCTAAACACAAGGCAGGGTCAGAATGGGGTGCGGTATCAAAGGGGCCCGGGGGTAGTGGGTTCATGGACTAGGGCTGCCATGGTTAGGTTACTCCTTTGCTTTTTGTTTTTAAGAAAAAAAAAAAGAAAGAAGAAAAGAAAATAAAAATAAAAAAAAAGATTAAAAAAAGGGGGAGCGGGGAGGAATAGTTCCCAGGAGGAATGAAAGGGCCGGAAATCTCCCTCCGCGCCCAAGAGGACCTCAGCACCGCTAGTAGCGCAGATGCAGCATGGAACCCGTGCCATACCCTACCCTTCATGCCAGTAAACCAGCAATCCGGGATAGCAACCTCACATCTGCCGAGCTACCTCGGTGGACAAAAGAGAGGGCGGCCGGATATCTGCACAAAGCATACCTCCTTCGGCCACCACCCCGGAATCCGAAAGGTGGCTTCCAGAGATACACCCGTCGCCCGAAAGACACCCAAAGCTACTCCGGGATACCGGAGAGGGATCGAGACATCCCCAGGCAATCCAGATTCCATGGTAAACTACGCCACCGCCAAGAACCTCAACGGAATGGGATGGACCCCGGTGTCCTTTCCCCTACCTAGGAACTAGCGCGCCTGTGGGAGAAATCCCAAAGGCCAAAAAGAGGAAGGGCAAAAGGGAGGGGTGAGGAGGAGGAGGAGGAGGAATGGAAAAAGGGGAGGGTGGGGAGGATGGGATAGGGGAGGGGAGAATGGGGGGTAATTAGGTTCGGTCTGAGGAAGAAGACCGACAGGGCTAATTCCTCAGACCAAGAGCCTCTTCACCACGCCAAGGAGCCCCCCTTGAAGAGGTAGTGCAGTGGAGGAAGAGCAGACTGATAGATCGATGCAAGAGAGAGTATGAGTACGAGGATCAAAATGGGTGGGAGTACCCGTATTTAAAACATGGAGGGGGTAAGAGGCGAGAAAAGCCTCCAACTGGATGCCACGTGAGTCACAATGAGACCCCTCCCCAGAGGAAATGGTGGGCGTTAAAATCACCAAGTAAAAGAAGTGGTGGTGGTAAGGATGAAAAAGAAAGGCAAAGTCTGGGATAGAAAATGCTCGAGAAGTAGAGAGATATAAAGAACATATTGTAAACCACTTATTCAAGTGGATACGGGCTGCAGTGTAATGCAGCGAGGTATGGACAAATAGTTGACAGTACAGAATATCATTGCGTAGAAGAAGGGCACTTTCATTAAAGGTCCCATCTGAGAAAGGATCCGAAGAATACAATAAATTATAGCCTGAGATAGGTTGGAAAACAGCTGAGTGTAATTTTGGTTCTTGTAAGCAAGCACCAACAGGGGAAAACCTGGAAAGCAACATCTGAAGCTCACCCCGATTACCCCTGATGCAACAGGGGAAAACCTGGAAAGCAACATCTGAAGCTCACCCCGATTACCCGAGGCCGCGGATGTTCCACTGTAAATAGGCCATGATTGGCAATGAAGAAAATACCAGGAATCCGTAGGGAAACTCACCTACGGACTAGAGGGGTTAGAAAAGTCAACGTGTGGTGGCATTGGAAGACGCTCAAGCAGCGAAGGAACGGAGCGTTGTGAAGAATGGGGTTGTGAAGATGGAGGAGAGGGAAGAGAAGGAACAGGAAGTGAATCAGTGTCCATTGAAGGTTTAGTCTCTGCAATATATTCTGAAATGGCTTCAAGTGTTTCTGAATTCAAAGATGTATGGGAGACCATATTGGAGATAGAAGGGGGAGGGTGAGTAAAGATTGGGACAGTAATGGACTGTACCAAAGTAGAGGGGGACGAAAGAGTGTAAGGGACTGGAGATGAAGTGTGGGGGAAACAGAAGAGGCAGAAACCTGGGAGGTGGCAGAAGAGGACGTAAAGATGTGAGATGTGAGAACAGACTGAGTTGTAGTCGGGACGTCAGAGCCAAGGACAGCAAAAGGATTAGATGCCAGAGTGGCTATGGGAGGGGTAACAACAGCGGAGGCTGCAGAAGATGGGACCCAAGAAGTGGGGGGATGTTTTGAAACACGAGAATAAGAAACACGGGGTAGTCTCCCTTGGAGACGGAGATGAGTAACTGCCATAGCATAAGGGAGACCTTCTGCCTCTT
This sequence comes from Cherax quadricarinatus, assembly GCF_038502225.1. NCBI lineage: Eukaryota > Metazoa > Arthropoda > Malacostraca > Decapoda > Parastacidae > Cherax > Cherax quadricarinatus. The sequence goes on along the minus strand of NC_091335.1, from coordinate 19,144,918 downwards.
TGAGTCAACGGATTTTACGTTCATTTAAGTAGACCTGGCAACGGCGGGAGTACGAAGGGTGAGCTTCATTACAATTAAGGCAAGATGGAGGTTGACTGCAAGATGTATTAGAATGGTCGTCGGCACCACAGACTGGGCATTCGGCCATAGATCTGCAATATTTCGCTGGGTGACCAAAACGCCAGCAATTTCTACACTGTTGCGGTGTAGGTATCACCTTTCGAACTTGTAACCGATGTCCCGCGACATATACAGAGGACGGGAGTTCTCGGCTGTCAAAAGTTAAACGAGCCACATTGCAAGGGTAACGTCTCCGCCCACGGGCAGGAAGGACATAAGTGTCTACTTTGAGGATTAGTATTATTATTATTATAATCAAAAAGAAGCCCTAAGCCACAAGCACTATACAGAGCTGCAGGGCAGGAAGGAAGCGAGGGCATCAGGTGGCAAAAGGGAGATGGATGAGTAATAGGTTACGGATAACAGCGGGGCAGTGGATGGTGAAAGGGTAAAGGGCAGCAAGAGACTGAACTAGAAAGGGCTGAGGGGAGTGCGAAAAGTATCATCAGAGTTTGTGGAGTAAATCAGTCGTTGTCAAGAAGTCAATGAGAGAGTCAGGATTAAAGGAGGGTCCATCAGCAAGAAGGGAAGGTAAAGAGAGAGTAGTAGAACGAAGACGACGTTGGAGGTAAATTCTGCGTGCTCGTTGATAGAGAGGGCAGTCTAACAGAATGTGGCTAATCGATACTGGAACTTGACACTGCTCACAGAGAGGAACAGGGTGCCTCTCCATGAGATACCCATGAGTAAGACGAGTGTGGCCAATGCGAAGGCGGGAGAGAGTGGTCTCCCAACCTCGGCACTGATGACAAGAAGACGGCCAGTAACCTATGCTCGGTTTAATAGAATGAAGTTTGTTACCGAGCAGAGTTGACCAACGTTGTTGCCAACGGGTGCGAAGGTGGGTAGCTATTGCAGCAAAATAGTCCAGAAATGGAACACCTCGATAGGAAATTGGTAGGTCATGTACTGCTGACCGCGCAGCAGTGTCTGCCTGTTCATTGCCCTGTATGTCGACATGACCAGGGACCCAACAAAAAACAATATCTTTATGTTTAGTAGAGATACGGCGTAGCCAAAGTTGGATACGGAGAACTAGGGGATGAGATGTATCAAATTTTCGTATAGCCTGTAGAGCACTAAGGGAGTCTGAGACTACTACAAATGATGACACAGGCATAGATGCGATACAAATAAGTGCTGCAAGAATGGCATACAGTTCAGCAGTAAAAATGCTAGCTGAAGATAGTAAATGTCCCCGATCCTGGAGTTCCAGCTGTTCAAAAATGTCATTGCCACATGACTGGAAATTCTGTTGGGCTATGGTATGGGGCAGAATGACAGTACCACTACAAGAATTGAGAGAAAGATGTTTTTCAATAGTGATAGAAGTAGTATCGATATTCGAAAGGAGAGAAAGATCATGAGCTTGGGTAGCATTCTGGACAGTGACGATGCGCGTACCGCTCTTGAGAGCATGATATGACATATCTCTATCAACATGACGCAGGAGCACTTTGCCAATACTATGGTCAGAAAGATAGGCAGAAGAAGAAGCAGGTCTTAAAGTAAAGAATTTAGTCCATTGTGTGGTCCGAAACTGAGCGTGGAGAGGGAGTGCATGACGTGTCGGTCTTTTCCGAGTAGAATGGGAAGGTAACGAAGGAGCATCATCAGGAGATTGACGTTGGCATTTAGGAGTAGGACCGGAGTTGGTACGGCGTGAAATGGGCTGGCGATTCAAAAATTGCCATACCGTAGAGGGAGAGGCCGGAAGCATAGTCAAAGGAGAGCGGAGGTCAGACAAATCGAAGGAGTCAGTCGAAGCACCGGTACCTCAAGCGGGTGAGGAAACAGCACCAGCAAGAGGTACAGGGGCATCAGGAGTGTCCGAAGAGTGGTCTAAAAACAAGGCAGGGTCAGAATGGGGTGCGGTATCAAGAAGGGGCCCGGGGATAGTGGGTTCATGGATTGGGTTCTCCATGGTTAGGTTACTACTTTGCTTTTTGTTTCTAAGAAAAAAAAAGAAAGAAGAAAAGAAAATAAAAATAAAAAAAAAGCATAAAAAAAGGGGGGAGCGGGGAGGAATAGTTCCCAGGAGGAATGAAAGGGCCGAAAATCTCCCTCCGCGCCCAAGAGGACCTCAGCACCACTAGTAGCGCAGATGCAGCATGGAACCCGTGCCATACCCTACCCTTCATGCCAGTAAACCAGCAATCCGGGATAGCAACCTCACATCTGCCGAGCTACCTCGGTGGACAAAAGAGAGGGCGGCCGGATATCCGCCACAAAGCATACCTCCTTCAGCCACCACCCCCGGAATCCGAAAGGTGGCTTCCAGAGATACACCTGTCGCCCGAAAGACACCCAAAGCTACTCCGGGATACCGGAGAGGGATCGAGACATCCCCAGGCAATCCAGATTCCACGGCAAACTACGCCACCGCCAAGAACCTCAACGGAATGGGATGGACCCCGGTATCCCTTCCCCTACCTAGGAACTAGCGCGTCTGTGGGAGAAATCCCAAAGGCCAAAAAGAGGAAGGGCAAAAGGGAGGGGTGGGGAGGAGGAGGAGGAAAGGAAAAAGGGGTGGATGTGATAGGGAGGGGGGATTGGGGGGTAATTAGGTTCGGTCTGAGGAAGGAGACCAACAGGTCTGATTCCTCAGACCAAGAGCCTCTTCACCACAATAAGGAGCCCCCCCTTGAAGAGGTCTGTGTGGGTAATAGAACAAAAAGTACAAAATTTGATGAAAAACTGATGAAATTACGCTTTTGCAAATTTTGCTGCGTCAACAATATATAAACATCGGCGATTTTGCCCACTCAAGTCCTATTTTAGGCCAACTACATTGTACCAGTAGACCAAATTCTTAACTATTTCACTAGTATGTCTTCCATTTTATTGATTGAGCACAAGAAACTCCCCAATCAACTATTTCAACTACCCAATAAAGTGATCAGAAATTGCTAATCTGGCCAATTTCACACAAATTTCAAAATATTCCAGTTTCAAAACAGGATTCATAATAAACAATGCAGGCATTCCTGGCATAAAAATAACATTTCCTTTGTTCATTACTTACATTCCCAGGCTTTACACACATCAGCACATTCATGAATGCTTATTAGACCCACCAGTTGGATGTATATTGGACAAGTGACATGATTTATTAATTCTTGAATGTTGGCAAAAACAGAACATTTATGCTAATTGGAACTCAATTTCAAGCAATTTTCAGTCATGAAACCAATCAAAATCATCTCTATTTCTGTAACGTATCTTCCATTCTATCAAATGAGACCAAGAAAGTGAGGATATACCCATGAAAACCATATGAAAATACACAGCGAAGTCAATGTTTTAAACAAAAAACACTTTCACAGTTTTTTTCTCATTATGTACCATGTGCTGCAGATTTTTTTTAATATGGATTTTTTTCATACTGTAAAATTATTATACTGTCCTCTACTGTACATGTACAGTATTTATAATTTCCTCATTTTTTTTAACCCTTTCAATATCACGACCTCTACTCACAAATTTGCTCCCAGGGTCGAAGAATTTGAAAAAAAAAAGTTATCTCACAAAACGACAGTTTTTTTTCCGAAGGTAATGAAACTAAAAGTAAGAAATTTGATGGAAAGCTTATGAAATTATGCTCTCACAAAGTTGGCAGTCTCAGCAATATTTATGCAACAACAATTTTGCCCACTCTGCACCCTATTTTTGGCCAATTCTATTGCTCCACTTGACCAAACTCATAGCTATTTTGTTCATATTCCTTTGATTCTATTGAATGAGTACAAGAAACCACCCATTTACCTATTTCAACTACCAAGTAAAGTTATCAGAAATTGGTAATTTAGCCAATTTCACACAAAATTAAACAATTGTCAATTTGAAAACATGGTCCAGAATAAACAATGTAGACATTCCTGGCACTAAATAAACATTTCCTCTGCTCCTTAGTCATGTTGCCAGACCACTCTTATATTACATGTGCTTTTCATTTTAATTTTTATTTACACAAAAAATATAAAATTTACTTTTATGAATACTACTGCATTATTGTAATGAGTGTATATATAATGTCAGTGCATTCCTAAATGTGTATTAGACTAGCTAGCTTGAAGTGTATTGGACAAGTGACATCATTTGTGTACTCTGGAATATTGGTAAAAATCTAACATTTCCACTATTTTGAGCTCAATTTCAAGCTACTTTCAGTTCTGAAACTAATCAAAATCATCTCTATTTCTGTAATATATCTTCCAATCTATCAAGTGATATCAAGAAACCGACAATACAACCATAAAAACCATATGAAAATACAATGCAGAGTCGTCGTTTTAAACCAAAAACATTGGCGCAGTTTTTTCTTATTATGCACTGTGTGCTGCAGGATTTTTTTTATATGGTGCACACTTACTGCATAGACCCAATGTCTCATATCTAGGCCCAAATTTACCGCTCACATCTTACGCGAGTCAGCTGAGCTCATGGTGTCATGCTACAGAACCGACACAGGTTTCAAAGCTGTGATACAACAGGACCGACACTGAAAGGGTTAACCTCTTCATTGTTTAACCCTTTGACTGTCGCAGCCGTATATATACGTCTTACGAGGTACTGTGTTTGACGTATATATACTCATAAATTCTAGCGGCTTCAAATCAAGCAGGAGAAAGCTGGTAGGCCCACATGTGAGAGAATGGGTCTGTGTGGTCAGTGTGCACCATATAAAAAAAATTCTGGAGCACGCAGTGCATAATGAGAAAAAAAAAATTCCGACCGATTTTTTTAATTAAAATGCCGACTTTGTGGTCTATTTTCGTATAGTATTTATCATTGTATTCTCGTTTTCTTGGTCTCATTTGATAGAATGGAAAACATATTATAGAAATAGATGTGATTTTGATTGATTTTACTATAAAAAGAACCTAGAAATGGAGCTCAAAGTAGGGGAAATGTTTGATTTTTGCCAATGTTCAAAAGTAAACAAATGATGCCATTGTCCAATAAATGTCCAACTAGCCATTCTAATATGCAGTCATGAATGGGTTTATGTTATTTATACAATTATTACAGTATTGCAGTAGTCTGCATAATAGTAAGTCTTCTATTTTTTGTTTCAATAAAAATTCAAAATAGAAAGCAAGAGTAATATCAGAGGGGCCTGGAGACATGACTGATGAGCAAAGAAAATGTTATTTTAGAGCCAGGAATGTCTGCATTGTTCATTCTGGACCTTATTTTGAAATTGTCATATTTTTTAGCTTTCGTGAAACTGGTCAAATTGCAAATTTCTGACCACATTATTAGGTAGTTGAAATCGGTAAATGGGCAGTTTCTTGTACTCAATCAATAGAAAAAATGGAGTTCTAAAGAAATAGCTATGAGCTTGGGCGACTGGAACAATGGAATTAGCCGAAAATAGGGCTCAAAGTGGGCGAAATCGCCGATTTGTAAACAGCGCCGAGGTCGCTAACTTCGCGAGAGCATAATTCCGTCAGTTTTCCATCAAATTTCGTTTTTTTGGTGTCATTACAATCGGGAAAAGATTCTCTATCATTTCATAAGAAAAAATAATTTTTTTTTTTTAAATTTTGCGACACCAGGAGACACCTCAGGATTGGGGGTTGTGACAGTCAAAGGGTTAACCCTTTCAGGGTCCGTCCCATAGATCTACGGCTTTACGTTCAGGGTCCAAACCGTAGATCTACGCCATGAGCTCAGCTCACTCTGATAAACTGTGAGTGGTACATTTGGGCCTAGATATGAGAGAATACATCTATGTGGTATGTGTGCACCACATAAAACAGATCCTGCAGCACACTGTGTATAATGAGAGAAAAAAAATGAAATCATGATTTTTCGATTAAAACAGCAACTTTGCAGTGTTTTTTCGTATGTTTTTTATAGTTGTATTTGCGATTTCTTGGTCTCATTTGATAGAATGGAAGACATTTTACAGAAATAGAGATGATTTTGATTGGTTTTAGCATTGGAAATGGCTTGAAACTGAGCTCAAAGTAGCGGAAATGTTAAATTTTTGCTGATATTCAAGAGTAAACAAACGACCTCACACGTCTAATACACGTTAGCTGGTGGGTCTAATATACATTCACAAATATGGTGATGATATTTATACAATTATTACAGTATTGCATAACAGTAAATCTTCTATTTTTTTGTGTGAATAAAAATTCATTATGTGAATAAAAAATCAAAATGGAATTTATTTGTAAAGCCTCAAAACATAACTAATGAACAGAGGAAATGTTAGTTTAGTGCCAGGAATGCCTACATTGTTCATTCTGGACCCTATTTTGAAATTGGAATATTTTGAACTTTGTGTTAAATTGGCCAAATTAACAATTTCCGATCACTTTATTTTGTAGTTGAAACAGTTGACTTGGCGATTTCTTGTGCTCAATCGATAGAATAGAAGTAATACTAGTGAAATAGCTAAGAATTTGGTTGATTGGAATAATGTAATTGGCCTAAAATGGGAGTCAAAGTCGGCAAAATCGCCGATTCATAAATATCGCTGACACATCAAAATTCGCGAGAGCATAATTTCGTCAATTTTCCACCAAATTTCGTACTTTTTGTTTTATTACCTTCACAAAAAGATTCTCTACGATTTCATAAGAAAAAATAACAATTTTTTTTTTTGAAAATTCTTGGACACTGGTGCGTGACTCCAGATTTGGGCCTTGGACCCTGAAAGGGTTAAAGTCCCCGAAATTAAAAGTGTCAGCATTTAAAAAAAAAAATTCTTCTGAAATGGTACAGAAAGTAATGACACCAAAAATTTGATGGAAAACTTATGGAAGTATAAAAATGCAAAGATATGCATCAGTGATTTAGCAAATTCTATTGCTTAATTTGACCAAATTCTTAGCTATTTCACTAGTATACCTTCCATTCTATAGATCGAACAAAATAAATGCGCAGTCAACTACAAGACCTACTCTATAACGTGCACAGAATTCAGTAATTTGGCCAATTTTACACAAAATTAAAAAATATTCCATTTCAAAAACTGTCGAAAATAAACACTGTAGATATTCCAGGCACTAAGGTGTCTGACAGATGCAGTGTCAGACACTGCAACATCATGGGATCTTGGTACAAAGACTTCAACGCTTGCCCAACCTTTGGACGACGACCTACTTACACTAGTGGCAGGTCCCACTGGGATCCCGCCTCCTCCTGCTTCAACTCATCTCACCGCAGTATATAAGCCACCTCTCTGGCCCTATGCTGCACTTCCTACAAGAGTGATGGACTGAACACATCGATTCCAGGTTGAGGGACTGATTACCTCAAACTTCTACTCTCCTTACCCACTTCTACTTTGTATTGGACTGATGAAGCCACTGTGTGGCGAAACGTTTCTTAAATAAAGATTCCCATGTGTTGCATAAGTGTCTCAATTCTTCAACTTGTCGGTTTTCAAAACCATTCATCACACACAAAAAATATCAGTTTTACCCCATTTCTCAAATAATAAAATAACTAGGAATGATTGGTCATAGTTTATGGCATCCCAATAACTGAAGCAGACCTAGTAAAAACCCATAAAACAGACCAAGGAAAAGTGACAAAAATAGAATATTTGTTACTATGAGATCAATTTTGAGGTACTTTCAGTCCTGAAACCAACCAAAATCATCTCTATTTCAGTGGTATGTCTTCTATCAAATCATACCAAGGAACAGCTAATAAAACCATCCTAGAAAACACCTTCAGGTTGCTATTTTAAACTAAACACAAGGTCAGAGGTTTGCATCTCTTACCATGCACTGTGAGGCAGGATTTTTATTTATACTGTGCGCACACACTCTCAGGTAAAGCCAAAATTTACTGCTTACAGTTTATCCAAGGGAGCTGAGCTCAAAATATAGATCTACATAAGTGACCTTGGCATTAATAACAAATCTATGTACAAGACAGTGAAAGGGTTAAAATACCTGTATAGTATTCTACTGGTTTACCAGTTACAATATTCTTAATGTCTTCTTAATCTTCTAAATTAATAGACCAAATCTGCTGATTCCAAATTCTGTCAGGTTATGTTATGATTGCAAAAAAAAAAGAAAAAAAAAATCATAATTTGAAATCTTCAGGTAATCGGAAATAACATACATCTCCTCCCTCCGTTAATCCGCTAATTTGAGGGGTCACTGTACGTACATTTACAGATGTAGTGGCTGGCTTGTATCCTCCAGTCAGGTGACCAGTATGTCTAGTGTATGTTTACTACAGTACTTTTATAAAAGTGAGGGAATTAGGGCGAGACACACATGCACATATATTTTTAATCCCACAGTCTGTCAATACTGATATATCTGTACTTTAAACAGTTTTAATAAATGCTTTTAAAGACTTTTCTACATCTCTTCCTTGTCAATGCACATTAGCCATGGCACCTATGAGGATTATTTATGTTACTGAAAGTCAAAAGGAAAAAAAAAAAAAATGTGACAATCAAGATAAAAGTGAGAGAAATGAAGATTCACAAGTTGTTAAGCATTACAGACCAACACATCCTAGCTGGGTCAGTGTCTATTTTCCATTCCCCTTGCACAAAAATTTCATACATTTCAACATTTTAATTATACAGTAGGGCTTTGCTTTACGGCATTCCACTAATACGGACATTTCAAATTGTGACCAAAACTCTCTACATTGCTCCCGCCACCTGACTTTCTAAAATGGTCACTGTGGGCCACCCAGTTTGTTTACATTCTTTGTAAGCACTACTCTCCATTATGTCTGGAAACTTTCCAAAATTTCAAGTGTTTTAAAGTTATTTCATATTTTATATATACATACTCTGCTAATTATACTTATGCATACCTGTACCTAAATAAACCTACACACTGTGTTGGCATGCAGGTACACATTAAAATTACTAAGAGTGTCTTATTAGTCTTGAAGATGCCATACTAATAATGATGATAATAACAACACACAATAATAGTCACTCTGTAGCATATTAACTGTCATAAATGTTAATATAGACATTTTGAGTAATTCATCTATATTTTTTTCAAAATTATATAATAAACATGCTACGTAACATTTATAAACATGATAAATACACCCACAGTAGAATAAATTAACATAAATACGAGATGTTTCACCAGACGTCTTGTCAGTGTTGGAAAGAATAACATTTTCTCTAGTTCAACACCAAAAAAAATATGTACTCAATAGTATTACTGGGGGTAACTAGAAAATTGTTCCTTTCATATGCCTTCACTCAGAGTGCCATTCCTTCTAAAAATGGTGTGTTACATGAAAAAGGGAGTGTTGTTCTTTATTTATCTATTTTACAAACATGGAGACAACTTATACACAATATAAGGTGTTTGTATTATGCTGTAAGATTCACACACATGGGAATGAATGTGTATCAACCCAAAGCTGATGCATTCATCTGTTTGTTTACATACTCTGCTCCCACTCTTCCTGCCTCCCTCTTTTTTTTTTTTTTTTTCACACAGGGTTTGACAAGGTTAGGCTATGGATCCCTATCTTTATTGACAAGCTATTTACAGGTCAAGGATTCCCAACTTAATTGACAAGCTAAAAGCTGTTACCTACATCAGCTCATTTTACAGCATTTTTATTATTATGAAACATACAAGTATTTTTATTGTTATGAAATATACAATTAGGGAACAGAATGACATTGGATCCATCTGTGGGCCAGCATTTTCATTTGATCAACTGACTATCTCGTTGACATCATAATGCTGTACAGATGTGTTCCATACTCGAGTCATCCTGGGGATAAATGATCTCAAATGAAGTGATGTTCTGGAGAAGGGTACAGCCAGAGTGAAGTTGTTGCTTTCTGCCAGTCTTGTGGTAGAGAAGCTTGCTTCACGCTGTCCTCGAAGTGGATCCAAGTGTGGTACTTTGACAATACTGGCCTTGTACATAACAGCAAGGCCACCCACATCCCTCTGTGTTGAAGGCTCTGCTGAAATGACAGATCTATCCAGGATTGGTCCAGGCGAGAGATGAGATGTCTTGCTCTGTTCTCTACTGTCAAGCAGTCGCAGATGAGGGAGGGGGGGTGCAGGCAAACCAAGAAAGTGGAGAATACTCAAGGTGTGAGTGTACTTGTGCCTTGTACAGAATCATGCAACCCCTACTGTCAAGCAGATGTGAGATAGAGCGAAGTGCTGTAAGCTTCCTGGCTGCTTTGATTGCAAGATTTACAATGTTGTTCTTCATGGTCAGTTTGGAGTCAAATTTCACCCCAAGGATATCAACTTCTTCCCCAGGTGCCAACACCCTCCCATTCATCCTTACTACTGCACCAGCATTACCATCATGTTGCCTAGAGACCATCATCATTTGTGCTTTCTCAGGTGCAATGTTGCTTGCCATCTAGTTACCCAAGCTGATATAGCTCTTAGCTGGTGATTGATGTAGCTTAGAGCAGCTGGCATTTCTTCTCTTGGATAAGTGAATGTTAGTGTAGTCATCTGCATATGCATAGGATTCTGGGATGAGATGAAGGTCATTGAAGTAGACATTCCATAACAATGGTTCCAGAATGCTTCCTTGTGGAACACTTGCCCCAATAGGATGTCTTGCTGATGCTGTTCCATTGAGAACTACCCTTAGAGATCTACCATCAAGGTAATCACCGAGGAGACATAGTGTATAGCCTGCATTTCCCAGAGCTTGCAGTTTTGCTAAGAGACCCTGGTGCCACACCCTGTCAAAAGCACCAGCAATGTCCAGTGCTACCACATAGCAGACTTTGGATTCATCCAGTGACTGGTGCCACTTAGTAGAGAGGTTTAACAACAGATCAGCAGCAGAGTAACCTTTCCTGAAGCCATATTGGTGGTCACAAAGTATCGAGTGGTGGTCAAAAATCTCTGTCATTTGTCTTGAGATTATTGTCTCAAGGAGCTTGCCAGTGATTGACAGGAGTGACACTGGTCTGTAGTTGCTGATTTCTGCTCTGCTCTTCTTTTTGTGAACAGGGACTACATTTGCCTCTTTCCACAGAGAAGGCCATTTACACTGTACTAGGCAGTGCTGAAAGATGCGAGTTAGAGGTGCTGCTAGCTGGTCTGCACATCTCAGCAATCTTGGGCTCAACTTGTCTGGGCCCACAGCCTTTTCTTGGTCAAGTGATTTAAGAAGGAAATGCACCTCTTCCTGCCTTATTGTCACCACTGGCAATTTTGACACAGTTCTTGCAGCTAGCCAAGGAGAGTCCCTTGCTGGATCAGGAACTTGCATTTTGGTAGCAAAGTGTTTGGCAAAGAGGTCTGCTTTCTCTTGACTACTAGTAGAGGTGGTCCCATCCTGTCGATTTAGAGGTGGAATGAGTTCATCAGGCAGATAAACTTGTCTGTCCTTGACCAGGGACCACCAGGTTTTGGAGCCCACCCTACCTGATGCTAGCTGTCTTTTGGTGTCCATGTCCCATTTAGCGATGGCCCACTTTTGAATGTCACCCATATGCCTACAGGCTTGCCTGTGCAAGTTCCTGTTATAGGTGATAGGATGTCTCTTATACAGTGGACCCCCGCATAACGATTACCTCCAAATGCGACCAATTATGTAAGTGTATTTATGTAAGTGCGTTTGTACGTGTATGTTTGGGGGTCTGAAATGGACTAATCTACTTCACAATATTCCTTATGGGAACAAATTCGGTCAGTACTGGCACCTGAACATACTTCTGGATTGAAAAAATATCGTTAACCGGGGGTCCACTGTACCTTCACCATGCCTTGTACATAGTAGTAGCAGCCTCTCTACAATGAAAGCCTAACCAAGGCTGATCTGTAGGCTTCATCACACATTGCCGGTGAGGAATGTGTTCTTGTTGTAGATTATGGATGTGTCCAGTGAAGGCTTTCACTTGGTTGTCAACATCCCCTTAGAGAAGAGCATTCCAATTGGTGGTGGCGAGCTCAGAGCAAAGAGCTGGTCAATTACCTCTTTCCCATAGCCAGGTTGTGCATGTGGACTCCTCACCTCGTTCTATTGGGATCTTAAATGTCGTAAAAACAGCCTTGTGGTCAGATGATCCAACGTAGCCGAGGGGTTGACAAGTGACTATACCTTCTGCTAGATCACTCACTACTGGGTCAAGGGAGGAGCCAGAGATGCGAGTAGGGAAATCAACAAAGTTTCTCATGTCAAATACTGCAAGAAGGTCATCAAAGTCCCTCTGTATAAGGTGTTGGTTAAGGTCACCAACAATTATGACATGTTGACAGTTGTGTTGTAGCAGTAGGGAGTCCACATTTTCCATTAGGAAGTTGATGGGGTCTGCATGTTGCCACTGAGGTCTGCACATTGCACATGCTAGTACAGAGGTACTAGTGTTTATGCATAGCTTGAAGAACATCATTTCAAGATGAGTAGGGATGGCAACATCAATGTGCTGGGCATGTACACTCTTAGAGAAGCACACAGCAACACCTCCTTGCCCCTGCCTGTCTCTTCTCATCCATGAGGTGTAGCCAGCAATTCTTGTAAAATTTTCCGGAGACCTGTCGTCCAAAAATGTTTCAATAACAGCTATCATGTTGGGACGTCGAGTGTTCACAAAACTGTGTGAGAGCTCTCCAACATTAGTAATGAAACTTCTAATGTTGGCCGACAGGATGCTGAAAGACTGGCTCCTCATGATGTGGTCAGCTGGAGGTAGTGGGTGTGTAAGGCATGTAAGGTGCCTGTCCTTGAGAGAGGAAAGGCACTGAGGCAGCTGCAGGGATGTAGGTCTGTGGTCTTGTATAAGGCACAATACCACCTGCTGGGCTGAGATAGGAGTAGTTGAGTGGGTGACGTGTGAGAGTGTTCACCAATTCAGAGATCCTGCTGGTTTGTTCCAAGAACAGGTCTCTAAACAGGTGGTCCTGTCTGTCAAGTTCCTTTTTCTTCCAACACTGGTCCTCCTGATGTCCTTTCTTGTGGCAGTAATTGCACCTGGTATCTCGCAGGTGGTGTGCCCCTTTCGGTGATAGCGAGAGCACTGCCTAGGTGCCTGGGAGAGTGGACTACTATTTGTTGCACCTCCTGTTTTTTGCTGATTTGTCTGCAGGTTCTGCCGCTGGGACTGTGTTGGTGGAAGGTAAGACGGCTGTAGATGTCTTCCTCCTCCACGTCCTCTGCCACATCCCTGTGCAGTTCTGAGAGACGTGGGTCTGCTGTTCGTACTTTGGCACAGTAGGTGCTCATGTGCAGTGATAGTGCCCTGATTATTAATAACTGCACCAATCTCTGGTGAAGAAAATCCTGACTCAGTACTTGCCGATGAAGCACTGCTGCCAGATGTTGGAATAGTGTCAGCAGGTGTAGGATTAGAGATGGTATGTGCACTATCTAGTATACTGGCAGGTGCTGAAGCAGAGATGTCAGGTGTAGGAGAATTAACAGATCCAAGGCTTGCTTCATTGCTGGAAAGAGGATCTGTTCCCTCTGTGGTGGTCAGAGGAATTGTGTTAGAATTCTCAAAGGTAGTGTTTTGAACTCTGTCAATCTGTGGGGCCTTAGCAATGACAGAGTTCCACCAGTTATTTACCCGAGTTGAGCTCAGTGTGGGACTTCCAGTCTTCGTCAATAGTGTCACTATCAGCTGAGCAGCTTATCTCACTTGATGTAGGCTTGCACTGGCCTTCTACAATAGCTTGAGGGTTATCTAATGATTTGAGTTCATGAAGTGCTTCCCTGTGATGAATTATCTTTGCTGTGACTTTACAACACAGCCCATGAGGGCAGTCTTGATCTTCGGACAAGAGTCCCTGGGGTACTTCTGAACCTTCTTCCTGTAGCACCAGGTTAGTATCCACATATACCACAGGATTATGGATATCCTTCAATTTTCTGAGATTTTCAACCTGGCAGCATTTTTGTTGTTATGAGACATACAAGTAGGGAACAGGATGAAGTTGGAGCCATCTTTGAACCAGCATTTTCATCTGATCAACTGACTATCTCATTGACATCATAATGCTGTACGAATGTGTTCCATACTCGAGTCATCCTGGGGATAAATGATCTCAGGTGAAGTGATGTTCTGGAGAAGGGTACAGCCAGAGTGAAGTTCCTGCATTCTGCCCGTCTTGTGGTATAGAAGCTTGCTTCACGCTGTCCTCGAAGTGGATCCAAATGTGGTACTTTGACAATATTGGCCTTGTACATAACAGTAAGGCCACCCACATCCCTCCTGTGCTGAAGGCTCTGCTGAAATGACAGATCTATCCAGGATTGGTCCAGGCAAGAGATGGGATGTCTTGCTCTATTCTCTACTCTCCTCTCCTCTTTTCTCTCTCTTCTCTTCTCTCTCTCTCTTCTATCTCTCTCTCTTCTCTCTCTCTCCTCATCTTTCTCTCTCTTTTATTCATTTTTATATCGTTTGCTCACCTCTCACCCTACATTAAGACTACAAATATTTTAAGGTAAGTCATGAGTGTACTGTACAGTGGAACCTCAGTAATCACACAGCTCCCTACTCGAACCAAGCTCAGCACTCGACCAAACAAACACGACCTGCCAGAACTTCTCTGTAAACTATTTTGTGTTTCTTCACATTTTTGGTATTTTTTTTATATTTGTACAAGTCTCCATAGGGCCTACAAAGATTAGTGATAACAGCCAACCAAAAAAAAAAAAAATTGATTGGAAAGAATATGTTCGATACTCAAACAGATCAGGACTCCAACTGCCTTCTGGTATGAATTAAGCTTGAGTATAGAGGTTCCACTATGCATTTTATCATTCTAGGGTGCTTTAAATGTCATAGTATATTACGTTTGGGTGGGGTGGCCAGGTGGGCTACTATACTTCCCACACCTGACTTCTTACAATAAATACTACTCACCTCTCACCCTACATTAAGACTACAAATATTTTGAGGTAAGAAATGAGTGTACTGTGTGTGTAATTTACTTCTTATTAATACCTAGTTCTATTGTTAACTTAATATATGTTAGTGTAAACCTGTTATCTGGCACTTATATGCATTTATAAGTGAAAAAAATGGTGTCCTGCTTTCTGGCAGTAGCCTGGAACCTAACCTGCCATATAAGTGGGGCCTTACTTTGTTACCATTGAGAAAGTTGACCTCAAACTAACTTAATTTCTAAAAAACTGCTCTTAAAACCTCACGTGCAACACCTAGGTATTTTTAATATAGTTTTTTTTTCCAACCAGTGGCTTTTCAGCTTGTTCAAGGCTGAGGGACTGATCACCTTATCTTCTACTATGTCCAACAGAATAGAAAAAAACAATGGTTGACAAAAAATCTTTAAAATAAAAATACAAAGGTGTTGCACATGTCTTTTTCATCAACTTGTAAGCATTGTATACTATTATGTGATGCTACTTAAAATCACAAATTATGCTCAAGTATCGCAGAGGATGTATCATCTTATGTTAAGATGACCATGGTCGGTCGTGGACTGGCCACGGGGGCATTGATCCCCAGAATACCCTCCAGGTAGACTCCAGGTAAGTAATAAAATCACAAACTAGGGATGGGACGATACCAAAAATTTTGTTGATAACAATATCGACCAATGGTCAATTTTAGGCTGACATCGATTCCATCAAAATTACCTTGTACTCACTGATATTCATACTTTGGCACACTTGTACATAAACCCTCTATGGAGATATATATTGAACATAAGCTGTGACAAATTCTTTACAACATCTGAGTAAGAGGAAATTTTAGAGATAATCATAGAGCACATTATAATTACAAGACCACATCAATAGTAAGTATCAGATATAATGCTGGCAAAGTTTAACATAAAATTCAAACATATCAATGGGAAAATGCTAAGGACACCTTAAGTGAATTATGTATTTGCAAAATAATTAACAAAACAGAAAAAAATCAGACTTGTACCAAATGTATAAAGGATCTGCAAAATATGACCAACAAAATACTGTAACAATTAGGACATGGTCTTGCTGGAAAGTACAGTTTGTGAATATCTAACATTTAAAAATGAAACAGTATATGGATGTGAAAAACCAGATCAAGATTTTTTCAATTAGCAACAGGAAAAATATGGTTACAACTGTGAACTATCAAGTAAGTGTTCTGAAAAATGTATATTTATTTAAATAGTGGTAGATGGCCAAATCATAATCCAGAGAAGGTAGTGTGCTACAACTATGGAAAAATGTTCAAAAAATATATAAATCTGTAGAGGACACTAAGAGGTTACTAATCCTATAATTAAATTACACTATGCAGAAGTTGAATTCAGACATTCTTTGACCTCTTTGAACTTATGAATATAAATGTTCAAAAATAGAAGAGAGCCTTTCTGTCTTGTATCAATAGTGAATTTAATGGGAAAGGGAACAGTCATTCAGTATGAGAAGAAAGTTGTAGGAAGACATTTTAAAACTTTCTTGTTAGTCTTTCCGTGATACCTGAATTTAATTTTTTTCTTTCTGCTCTGTCAAAGTAGGACAGTCTAATGTCCACCTTATATTCTTACTGACATGCCTATTTGTAGAACAAATAATTCTGAACTTTAACTCATAGAGAGCTATATCAGCTTGGGGAAACAGATGGCAAGTAACATCTGCACCCGAGAAAACACAAATGATGATGGTCTCTAGGCACCACGATGGTAATGCTGGTGCAGTAGTAAGGCTGAATGGGAAGGTGTTAGCACCTGGGGAAGAAGTTGATATCCTTGGGGTGAAATTTGACTCCAAACTGACCATGAAGAACCACGCTGTAAATCTTGCAAACAAGGCAGCCAGGAAGTTTACAACACTTCGCCGTATCTCACATCTGCTTGACAGTAGGGGTGGCAAGATTCTGTACAAGGCACAAGTACACTCACACCTCAAGTATGCTCCACTTTCTTATTTTGCCTGCCCCTCCCTCTCATGTGCGACTGCTTGACAGAAGAGAACAGAGCAAGACATCCCATCTCTTGCCTGGACCAATCCTGGATAGATCTGTCATTTCAGCAGAGCCTTCAACACAGGAGGGATGTGGGTGGCCTTAATGTTATGTACAAGGCCAGTATTGTCAAAGTACCACACTTGGATCCACTTCGAGGACAGCGTGAAGCAAGCTTCTATACCACAAGACGGGCAGAAAGCAGGAACTTCACTCTGGCTGTACCCTTCTCTAGAACATCGCTTCATCTGAGATCATTTATCCCCAGGATGACTCGAGTATGGAACACATTCATACAGCATTATGATGTCAACAAGATAAAGTCAGCTGATCAAATGAAAATGCTGGCCCACAGATGGCTCCAACTTCATCCTGTTCCCTACTTGTATGTCTCATAACAATAAAAATGCTTCCAAATGAGCTGATGTTGGTAACAGCTCTTAGCTTGTCAATAAAGTTTGGAATCCTTAACCTGTAAATAGCTTGTCAATAAAACTACGGATCCTTAACCTTGTCAAACCCTGTGTAAAAAAAAAAAAAAAAAACTACATAGACTCCACTGAACACCAGAAATGCTAGGCTCATAGTAAATACTTAGCCTCCAGTGAAGTACCCTTCTCATAAATAGAAAGAGAATTTTTACTTAACAATATTGAAGATTTCAAATTTCTAATTTACAAATACAGTAAACCCTTGATATGATGGACCCCGATATAATGGACTTTTAAAATTATAGGCAAAATTCACTGGGTAAAATGTACTATTTTTTTTTTTTAACACGACGGTTGTTTCCCACCAAGGCAGGGTGACCCGAAAAAGAAGAAGAAAATCTTTAATCATCACATACTCAATCACTGTCTTGCCAGAGCTTGCCAATACCACAGTTCAAAAACTCCAACATATCTCCACCCCTCCTCCAGAGTGCAGGTACTGTACTTCCTACCTCCAGAACCCAAGTCCAGCTAACTGGTTTCCCTGAATCCCCTCATAAATGTTACCTATCTTATTGCAATACACAGTGGTACCTCAGTATACGTCCTTAACCCTTTCAGGGTTTCGGCCGTACTAGTACGGCTTACGAGCCAGGGTTTTTGACGTACTAGTACGCCTAAATTCTAGCGCCCTCAAATCTAGTGCGCTGATATTATTTATACCATTTCTACACTAATGCAGTAGTTTGCATAACAGTAAATCTTCTATTTTTTGTAAGAATAAAAATTCAAAGTGAAAAGCCAAAGAAATATAAGAGGAGCCTGGGTATGTGACTAACGAACAGAGAATTTGTTATTTTAGTGCCAGGAATGTTTTTCTTGTTTATTCTGGACCCTATTCGGAAATTGGCATCTTTTGAAATTTGTGTGAAATTGGCAAAATTGATAAATTCTGACCACTGTATTGGATAGTTGAAATCGGTAAATGGGTGGTTTCTTGTACTCATTCGATAGAAAAAATGGAGTTCTAGCAAAATAGTTATGATTTTTGTCGACAAGTACACTGAATTGGCCGAAAATAGGGCTCAAAGTGGGCAAAATCACCGATGCTTAAACATCATCGAGACTGCTAACTTCGCGAGAGCATAATTCCGTAAGTTTTCCTTCAAATTTCATACTTTTGGTGTCATTATGATCGGGAAAAGATTCTCTATCTTTTCATAAAATATATTTTTTTTTTTTTAAATTTGGCCAACCCTGTAAACAAGTCTCTCAGAGGGCCTGTCGACCCTGAAAGGGTTAATCCGATCCAGGACCTTGAACTTATACTAAACAGAATGTATACCAAACGATTTTTCCCATGTGAAATACAGGGAAAACGATTAATCCATTCCCATGAAAAAACATTTATTTTTATTGGCATATTATACACTGATGGGGTTGTATAAAATAATCTAAACACTGCTTAATACTAAAATATGTAATTTAAACACGGCAGCTTAATACTAAAATACATACATAAATACAAAAGAATTAGATAATAAAAAAAAAAAAATTTAACCTCACTTTACTTTGCTGAAAAGAGTCAAGTGCCTACTAGGATAGTGCTGAGAAGGGAGGAGGAGGAGGAAATGTTATTGTTTGGAAGGAGAGCCCCTTCTCTTTTCTGTCTCTCTTTCCTATTTAGACCTGGTTGAAGCTCACCAAGTTTGACTTTTACTAAAAATCTGTTCAAAGAACTTTGCTTCTGCCTTCTCCTAAGGATGTTTCAGAAATGTAACATTGGTCATTACGGCTTGTTTGGGCTTTGTTGGGGTGGTACTTCTCTGCAAAGTTTTTGACGCTCATCCATTTGGCAAAGATTTCCTTGATTAATGAAGTAGGGGCTTCCTCTATCTCCTCTTCCAAGCCTGAAGAGAGTGCATCCATCTTAGTCATGTGCTGCTCCTCAGTGGTCAGTTCTTCCCTGTTTACGGAATGGTAGCAACGGGTGTACTGACACTAGTGGGCAGTTGTGACTTTGTGTCGAGAGAGGGGTAAACAAGGGTGGCACATGGTGTTGTGACTCATTTTGACCCATACAAGTTCTAGCATGCGAGTCGTATTCCAAACCAAGGTCATATACCAAGCAAAAATTTTCGTGTCCAAACAGGACATATACCAAGTTGGACTTATTTCAAAGCGGATGTATACTGAGGTACCACTGTATCTGTAAATTGTGTCTACACTACTATATTAGATACATAATAGGGTACTTTAGTGAATTTTATTGCTATTTCTAAACATTATTCTCATTTACATACAATCAGGCAATTGCCCCATTAGTCCATGATATTGAGGTTTACTGTATGAATTAATTTTTAGTTAAAAAAAAAAAAATTGGCTCTCCTTCATACACCACAATATGGTACATGCTGAAGGTGAGGCTTCCTCTATCTTGATACAGGAACTGATGTGAAGAGAAGGGTCTGTCTTCCAGATTTCACATCCACACGTACAATTTATTTCTTATTGGTTATTTAATTCAATACATTTACCTTTGCCACAGATGTGGTTTATCCCATTTTCTGGTAAAATTAGATCAATTAATGTGATTTTTTAAATTTATAATTGTTGAAGAGATGTTCACTCTTCTCTTGCCCTATTATTTTTGTTTCAAATATACTGATGCATGGTACTGTACAAAAAAAATTTGGAATTAGCCCCTCCCCCTCCCTCTCCCCCCCCAAATAGGATAGTTAACTAAAGTAGAAATGTGAGGTCAAGCTAAGTGACACTGAGTACAATAGTTGATCCAACCACTGAGAGAGCACCCATTTTAACTGTTCTTCCTTTGTATACCTGGAGAGGGTTTCAGGGGTCAACACCCCCACGGCCCGGTCTGTGACCAGGCCTCATGATAGCTCAGGGCCTGATCAACTAGGCTGTTACTGTTGGCCGCACACAACCTGACGTACGAACCACAGTCTGGCTGGACAGTCTTGGGCTCCGGACATTTAGTGAGTTCTCTCTTATCGTGCTAGTGGCACCCCTGCTTTTCAATGGGGGGATGTTGCATTCTCTGCCAAGTCTTTTGCTTTCATAGGGAGTGATTTTTGTGTGCAAGTTTAGTACTAATCCCTCTAGGATTTTCCAAGAGTATATAATCGTGCATCTCTCCCGCCTGCATTCTAGGGAATTCAGGTTTAGGAACTTCAACTGTTCCCAGTAATTGAGGCATTTCATAGAAGTTGTGTGCCATAAAGGTTCTCTATCCATTTTCTAGGTCAGCAATTTTACGTCCCTTGAAAGGTGCCATTAGGGGTCAGCAATATTCCAGCCTAAATAAAACAGGCGACCTGAAGAGTGTCATCATGGGCTTGGCATCCCTAGTTTTGCAGGTTCTCATTATCCATCCTGTCATTTTTCTAGCAGATGCAATTGATACAATGGTGTGGTCTTTGAAAGTGAGATCCTCTGACATTATCACTCCCAGGACTGAGTAACTGAAATTTCTCATCATTTAACTTCATGTTTTCTGCGGCCCATTTAAAGATTTGGTTGATGTTCGTCTGGAGTCTTGCAGTGTCTTCAATGGAGGACACTGTCATGCAAATTTCTGTGTCATCTACAAAGGAAGACATGGTGCTGTGGCTTACATCCCTGTCTATGTCAGATATGAAGATGAGGAACAGGATGGAAGCGAGTACTGTGCATTGTGGAACAGAGCTTTCCACAGTAGCCACCTCAGACTTTACTCTGTTTACTATTACTCTGTGTTCTATTTGTTAGGAAATTATAAATAAATCTACCAACTTTTCCTGTTATTCCTTTATCTCGCATTTTGTGTGCTATTACACCATGGTCACACTTGTCAAAGGCTTTTGCAATGTCTGTGTATACTACATCTGCACTTTGATTTCTAGAGCATCCAAGACCTTGTCATAGTGGTCCAGTAGATGGGACAGACAGGAGCAACCTGCTTTAAACCCATGTTGCCCTGGGTTGTATAACTGATGGGTATCTAGAGGAATGGCAATCTAGCTTCTTAGAACCCTTTCAAAGACTTTTTATGATATAGGATGTTAGCACTATCAGTCTGTAGTTCTTTGCTATTGCTTTACTGCCCCTTTTGTGGAGTGGGGCTATGTCTGTTGTTTTTAGCAGCTGTGGGATGATCCCTCTGTCTATCCATGATATTAGCTCTCCTTTGTTTGCCCAAAATGCTTTGCATATTAATGGCTTTCTGCATGCACACCTAAATGGCATTCACCTCGGTACAAATATTGTATCATGCTGAAATAAAGTACAGTGTACCCTCGGCTAATGCCTTTAATCCATTCCAAAGAGCTAGCCTTTAATCGATTTAGCCTTTAACCGAATTAATTTTCCCCATAAGAAATAATGGAAATCCAATTAATCCATTCCAGACACCCAAAAGTATTAAACAAAATAATTTTTTTACATGAAATATACATTTCCCTACACAGAAAACAATGATACATGAAGAATAAAACAATAATAACTTCACACTTACCTTTATTGTGGACTTATTGATGAGTGATGAGATGGGAGGAGGGCAGAGAATGAAGGTGTTCTATTGTTTGGAAGGGGAAATATACACAAATAACCCGCACATAAAAGAGAGAAGCTTACGACGACGTTTCGGTCTGACTTGGACCATTGACAAAGTCACACTAACCAGAAGTGGAGCAGGACGGCTATATATAGGCAGGAAGAGGTGGTGGTAGTAGTAGTAGTAGTAGTACAAGAATGGTATATAATACCGACAAGATGAAATTAAGACACATGCGCAACACCCGGGAATCCCCTTCCATAAAGACTTCAGGAAACAAGTCCTTTTCTGGCTTGTGTCCTGGGAGTGCCTATTCCTCCTGAGTAATATAGGTCCTGTTTGTCATTTTCTTCCAAAACAGGCCTGGGGTTTTAATTTTTCAGCCACTATGTACCCCTTAAAGTCCTGCACATATTTTTCAGCAGCTTTTTGTCAGAACTGGCAGCCTCACCATGCCTTATCATACCATACCACCATCACAACCACTACCGCCCTCTACCACCATCACGATCGCTACCACCCTCTACCACCACCACTACAACTCCTCTACCACCATCACAACCACTACCATCACCATTTTCGTATTTTTCTACAAACTTTTTCTTAAATTTTGTGTGTTTCTGATATTGTTTACCATAGGGCTGGCACTAGAAGCTTTCTTGGGGCCCATGGTGGTTTATTTAGCAGTTACAAGCACCAAAAACAATTGAATAATACAAAATATATCACATGTACACGCAGAATTGTCTTCACTGGCTTTGTAAACAATGGCACACTGGCTGGTACACAGAGCGAGTGGCCGGGCTCGCTCAGGGAGCCGTGCCGACACGTTCGGGATGAAAGCTCTTAACCAAGTTTTTTGGTGTTAGCCGAGCCAATTTTTTTTATGCCAAAGTGAGGTGTTAGCCGAATTTGGCATTAGCCGATGCAGGTGTTAGCCGAGGGTCCAATGTATCTTATTTTACTGCACCAACTACTGAGAGAGCACCCACTGTAACTGTGCATGTCTTTATCCATAATAGTTCTCCTTACTGAAAAAGTATAATTTCTATCTTTGTCACCTTCAACAACCCATATTCATTTGTTACTGATTTTTTTTTTTATAAACCTCTGAGCAATTGATAGCTTTTTTGCTCATTTCTTTTGCCTCTTCTGTTTGCTTTTTTAAATTTATTCTTCAGTAAATAACTAAGTACAATTATAATCAAATTAAGCACTAAGCTCCTAAGGGCCACACATCACTGCTCTTGACTGGAAGTGTATCTTATTGCTAGCAACAGCTGCTACCCCATGTATGTGATTGACTGCACCAGCAAAAATAACTATGCTGCACTGATCACTCTTTAGAATTCTAGAATATGGGGAATTCTCCCATGAGATTCTTTAGCAAGTTCACTCTTTAGCCAAAATACCAGAACCACATTACAACAAATCTGCTCCAATGAAATTGCATGCAACCTGTAATGAAATTATAAATTTTCAATTCTTAAAAGAGGCTTAGAGCTCAATACATCAATACTATATCAATTCCATATCATTAGCAATTCACTCACTTTCTTATTTTAAAAAACATCTGCTAGCAAGGACCAAATGCTTAACCCTTTCAGGGTCCAGAGGCCAAATCTCAGAGTGACATCTTGGTTCCAAGAATTTTCAAAAACATTTATTTTTTCTTATGAAATGGTAGAGAATCTTTTTCTGAAGGTAATAAAGCAAAAAAGTATGAAATTTGATGGAAAACTGATGAAATTATGCTCTTGCGAATTTTGATGTGTCAGCAATATTTACATGTTGGTGATTTTACCAACTCTGACTCCCATTTTAGGCCAATTATGTTTCTCCAATTGACCAAATTCTTAACTATTTCGCTACTATTACTTCTATTTTACCGACTGAGCACAAGAAATCACCCAGTCAACTGTTTCAACTACCCAATAAAGGGATCAGAAATTGGTAATTTGGGAAATTTAACACACAAAGTTCAAAATAGGATCCAGAATAAGCAATGCAGGCATTCCTGGCACTAAACTAACATTTCCTTAGTTCATTAGTTACATTTTCAGGCTTTACAAATAAATTCCATTTTGATTTTTTATTCACATAATGAATTTTTACTCACACCAAAGAATAGAAGATTTACTGTTATGAAATGTTGCAATAACTGTATAAATATCAGCACATTCACAAATGTATATTAGACTCACCAGCTGACGCATATTAGACTCGTAACGACATTTGTTTACTCTTGAACATTGGCAAAAACTGAACATTACCGCTACTCTGAGCTCAGTTTCAAGCCATTTCCCGTACTAAAACCAATCAAAATCATCTCTATTTCTGTAAAATATCTTCTATTCTATCAAATGAGACCAAGAAATCATGAATACAACTGTAAAAACATACAAAAAAACATCGGAAAGGAGCCTTTTTAATCTAAAACTATGGTCGCAGCTTTTTTCTCTCATTATGCACTGCGTACGGCAGGATTTATTTTACGTGGTACACATCACATAGATGTGGTCTCTCATATCTAGCCCCAAATTTACCGCTCACAGGTTATCTGAGTGAGCTGAGCTCATGTCATAGGTCTACGGTTTGAACCCTGACTTCAAAGCTGTAGATCTACAGGACGGACCCTTAAAGGGTTAAATAACTTACCGATACAGAGTGAATGGGTAATATGAAGAAAATATGAGCATGGAGGTCATATCTCTCAACACAATAATAAAACCAAGAAATTAAATATATAACATTCCACATAGAGAACATTAACAAAGCAACCAAGATAATCATGCAGTTCCATAGATCCATCAGAATACCATAATTATGCAATTACAAAGAAAGCACTACACCATAACTCTGTATAATAAATGGTCTCACCTTTGCTGTTGGCTCCCAAACTTCCTTGAGTATACGTTGTTGTGATCCATACCAGATTAGCTATAGGGTACAGCAAGAAGAGAACCATTGATAAGCTACACAAAAAATAAAATGCAAAATCCACCTGTAACAAAATCAACTTTGGCAACCAGGCACTTGGTACATGTTTTAAAGTCATTACTTAATACTGTCTCTAAATTAAGTAGGATTACAGTGTTATAAAAATAAAGATTAAAATGATGAAAGCATGTACAATAACAAAATACATTAAACTGAACTACATGCTCTAGACAGCTTCAGTACATACACAAAACTGTTACAAACTAAGTGTATACTATACATATCATGCTTTTCAGGCAGACAAGGCAATCTCTGCTTGTAAAAATGACTGTTTTGCCAAACAAGCAGAGTCTAAATTCACCATTATAATAACTTTGCAAGAATCAGTCATAACATCACAAAATCAAGACACATTTAACTGATGTTAAATTAAGGCTGATAAGATTAGGTTAAATTATATTCTTCAATTGTTTAATTCTAGGCTAGGTTTAGGTCATGTTGCTAAGTTAGTTTCGGTGTAAAAAATCTAAATTTTGATGTTAAGTTAACCCTTTCACCATCACACTATTTAAAGAAAAATCTAAAGTGGTATAGAACCTTTTTCTGAAGCAAATTACACCAAAAATGCAAAATTCAATGGAAAATTTAAGAATTATGCAGATGCAAAGTTAGAAGTCTGGCCACAATTTATGCATCAGCAATTCTACCCACTATGAGCCCAATTACATTACTCAAACCAACCCAATTCATCACTACAGGCATTCCAGCCACTAAGACAACCCTTCCTCTGTTCATTATCAACATCCCCAAGTCTCTCCAGCATAACAACATTTGCCCTCCATTTTGAATCCACCACAAACAACAATCAAAGTTTCACACTATTTCACTCTATAACTTTTTTCCTTTCTTCAGGCATCAGTCAAAATAGTTCTTATTAATATCAAGTGTAACGTTAACATATCATAAATTGAGAAATCTTAATTAAGACACAAAATGAAATCACTATCAACATATACAAGTGGAAAAGTAAAAGGTAACACAGAATATAGACAGAAAGCCATGAGAAAAAGGAAATACAGTGGAACTCCGGTTTTCGTACGTACCAGATATCAGACATTTTGGATTTAGAACCCTTTTTTTGGGCAAAATTTTGTTTTGGATGTCGGACCTCGATCCAGAAATCATATGTATTAGATACGTCTGCCCGCCCAGGGACACAGTCAGTCTGGCTTTGTCATTGGTTGAGTAAGCATTCGTCTGAAACATCTCGCACTTTTTGCTCCTGTTTATTAATTGCAACTGCAAAATAAGCCACCATGGGCCCAAAGAAAGTTCCTAGTGCCAGCCCTTTGGTAAGGTCTGAGAGAGAAGGGAGAATGTGCCTTCTTCAGTGATTCTACGATATGTACGACACTAAAGCTGCAAGAGTTGATAAAGGCTATAGCGCCAGCCAGCGATGAAGTGTAGCATTAACAGTGTAGCAAATAAGTTAAGCGATTAAGAGATAGAAAAAGGACGGCATGAAACTAACTCCTCCAATGTTGTTGGAGGTATATGGGGCCACTGACAACATATGCTGCCTGCATATCTTCCACTACCCTAAACCAATGCCAGCATCTCCACGGTAAGTGTATTTCTTATTTTTTTTTTTCAACAAACCGGCCATATCCCACCAAGGCAGGGTGGCCCGAAAAGAAAAACGAAAATTTTCTCTTTTTAAATTTAGTAATTTATACAAGAGAAGGGGTTACTAGCCTCTTGCTCCCGGCATTTTAGTCGCCTCTTACAACACACATGGCTTACGGAGGAAGAATTCTGTTCCACTTCCCCATGGAGGTAAGAGGAAATAAACAAGAACAAGAACTAGAAAGAAAATAGAAGAAAACCCAGAGGGGAGTGCATATCTTCTTTCTTTCAACACACCAGCCGTATCCCACCGAGGTGGGGGTGGCCCAAAAGGAAAAACGAAAGTTTTACATTTAGTAATATATACAGGAGAAGGGGTTACTAGCCCCTTGCTCCTGGCATTTTAGTCGCCTCTTACAACACGAATGGCTTATGGAGGAAGAATTCTGTTCCACTTCCCCATGGAGGTAAGAGGAAATAAACAAGAACAAGAACTAGTAAGAAAATAGAAGAAAAACCCAGAGGGGTGTGTACAGTGGACCCACGCATAACGATCACCTCCGAATGCGACCAATTATGTAAGTGTATTTATGTAAGTGTGTTTGTACGTGTATGTTTGGGGGTCTGAAATGGACTAATCTACTTCACAATATTCCTTATGGGAACAAATTCGGTCAGTACTGGCACCTGAACATACTTCTGGAGTGAAAAAATATCGTTAACTGGGGGTCCACTGTATATACTATATGCTTGTACATGTATGTGTAGTGTGACCTAAGTGTAAGTAGATGTAGCAAGACGTACCTGAAATCTTGCACGTTTACGAGACAGAAAAAAGGACACCAGCAATCCTACCATCGTGTAAAACAATTACAGGCTTTCGTTTTACACTCGCTTGGCAGGATGGTAGTACCTCCCTGGGCAGTTGCTGTCTATCAGCCTACTATCTACATTTATTATTTCTTATTTCTTTCAACACACCGGCTGTATCCCACCGAGGCGGGGTGGCCCAAAAGAAAAAATGAAAGTTTCTCCTTTTACATTTAGTAATATATACAGGAGAAGGGGTTACTAGCCCCTTGCTCCCGGCATTTTAGTCGCCTCTTATGACACGCATGGCTTACGGAGGAAGAATTCTGTTCCACTTCCCCATGGAGATAAGAGGAAATAAACAAGAACAAGAACTAGAAAGAAAATAGAAGAAAGCCAAGAGGGGTATGTATGTATATATATGCTTGTACATGTACGTGTAGTGTGACCTAAGTGTGAGTAGAAGTAGCAAGACGTACCTGAAACCTTACATGTTCATGAGACAGAAAAATGGACACCAGCAATCCTACCATCATGTAAAACAATTACAGGCTTTCGTTTTACACTCACTCAGCGGGACGGTAGTACCTCCCTGGGCAGTTGCTGTCTACCAACCTACCTACATTTCTTATTTATAGTGTAAATATTTCTTATTTATAAATTATAGTGTAAATATTTATTTATAAATTACGTACATTGTTTCAGCGTGAATAGTGGTGGTGGCCTCTGCTGCCGCCACCACCACCACCACCACTATATGTACAGCTTATGCTGTCAGTGGCCCCGATAAACCCAACACCACCACCACTTCTCACATACATAATGACACATTTTATTCATTCTAGAGTATATATCATATTTCTATGTTATTAATATTGTTTATTATGTCTTTTTTTTTTTCAACAAACCGGCCGTATCCCACCAAGGCAGGGTGGCCCAAAAAGAAAAACAAAAGTTTCTCTTTTTAAATTTAGTAATTTATACAGGAGAAGGGGTTACTAGCCCCTTGCTCCTGGCATTTTAGTCGCCTCTTACAACACGCATAGCTTACGGAGGAAGAGTTCTGTCCCACTTCCCCATGGAGATAAGAGGCAATAAACAAAAACAAGAACTAGTAAGAAAATAGAAGAAAACCCAGAGGGGTGTGCATATACATATGCTTGTACATGTATGTGTAGTGTCACTTAAGTGTAAGTAGAAGTAGCAAGACGTACCTGAAACCTTGCATGTTTATGAGACAAAAAAATGGACACCAGCAATCCTACCATCATGTAAAACAATTACAGGCTTTCGTTTTACACTCACTTGGCATATGAGATGAATTGTCATAGATAAATAAACCGTAGAGTTGATATTAGCGTGTCATATTTAAGTATTTTGTCCCGTCTCCAAACTCTCCTCCCAACAAGCGTCTTCAATAAAGGTATGTAATAGTGATTTAAATGTTCATTTATCCATTTCATTAGTGCTTTATATTTATTTCTCATTGTTTCCTGTATGTAAAACTATAGCTATTCTTTAAAAAATGTATTTTTTGTTAATACTTTTAGGTGTCTGGAACGGATTAATTGTATTTACACTATTTCTTATGGGAAATATTGCTTCAGTTTTCACATGTTTTGGATTTAGAATGACCTTCTGGAACAGATTAAGTGCAAAAACCGGAGTTCCACTGTACAAAGACTAAGGAGGAAAAAGTATTCATACATAGGGTAATAACAAGGACGAAATAACTAAGTAAACTATCATGTGGGGTTACAGATAACCAAATAAAAGCAGATCTTTACTTCCAGGAGACAGGGAGTATGACACCTTAATCACCTACTGATGAGTATTCCAATTCTTCTACTGCCTACTTTCAAAGAGAACATAATATACAATAAGAATACATAAAAAGAGGAAAGAAAAACACATAGCAATGTAGAATTTAAAAGGAAAAAAATTTAATGCATAACTGGGATGTGCAATGAGGGATTTTCAGAAAACTACAAGGGCATTATCCTAACTAGCAAAATAAATATAAAACAGAAGTAATTCAAACATGTATATAGAAAATATTAAGGACAAACTATTTCAGCCATTTGGGCTATATTCCACTTTTCATAACTGCGGTTCATAAAACTAGTTATAACTAAATATTAAATGATATTTTACAAGTATCATAGAGCTCATCACAAACAAATGCCACAACAACAAAATCATACATTCAAAACAAACAGGATCATCAAAAAAGCAAATTTGATCAAAGAAGCCTTCATAAAGTTTTGAAAGATCAGTTTTTAATTTCACTGGCACAAAGTGGCAAACAAAAAAGTAGTGAAGTGCTTACATATTATTCAAGATTATTGATATATTTTACTTTTTTGAGTTCAGCTATAATACATTTAGAAACACTTACATCATTTCTCCTACAGGAATCAAACGAGCGCTCAGAGCAAACACTGGATGTTTCACTGTCATTGTCAGACTGGTCTTCAAAAGCTTTTGTATACATCTTTCTGTTGGGAGATCGCTGTGTGCAAAAATATGGTTAACACTGATTGAAGGCATGCTATTTTTAGGTACATGAAGGCTTACAGAAAAATAAAAGTGATCATGTATGTTAGAACTGAGCAGTGTTAATCTAATCCTTAATTAATATAACAATCACTATTGTGGGCTGGCAACCTCAGTGAGTGTGGCACCAAATTTATCAATGTAGATGCACAAAAAAAAAAAAAAAAAAAATTATATAATTCAGAGGGATGTGGAGTTGCTCTGGGCATTTAGAGAGGATGGAGAAGAATAGGATGACCAAGGTATAAAAATCTGGGGTGGATGAAAGAAAGGGGTGGGGGTTACTCAGGAAGGATTGGAGAAAGGGAGTAAATGAGATTTTGAGTATGAACAGGTTATGAATGCTAGGGCTTGATCATCCAACAGGCTTTTGTGGGAATGCTAGAGATCGAAGTAAGTGCAGATAATTGCTTTTTTATTATGATGTACTGTTAGAGCACAAGCAAGATAACATTTATGAAGAGATTCAGGAAAACCAATTAGCTGGACTTAAGTTTAGGATGGAGAGAGACTGTTCCTTTACTCTGAAGGAGAAAGGAGAGGATATTGCAGTTGGGAGGGCAATTTTAATTGTCATGTTTATCCACTTCTGCTCTTTTTTTTTCTTTTTATGAGGTCTCTCTAACTTGGTAAGTGATTACCAGTATACTAAAAAAAGAAACATGTAGCTAAGGGAGGAGGAAGTTCGGGCGAGATATAAGCGACTATTGGCAGAAAGGTGGGCTAGTGCAAAGATGAGTAGTGGAGGGGTTGAAGAGGGTTGGAATAGTTTTAAAAATGCAGTATTAGAATGTGGGGCAGAAGTTTGTGGTCATAGGAGGGTGGGGGCAGGAGGAAAGAGGAGTAATTGGTGGAATGAAGAAGTAAAGGGTGTTTTAAAAGAGAAAAAGGTAGCTTACGAGAGGTTTTTACAAAGTAGAAGTGTTATAAGAAGAGCAGAGTATATGGAGAGTAAAAGAAAGGTGAAGAGAGTGGTGAGAGAGTGCAAAAGGAGAGCAGATGAAAGAGTGGGAGAGGCACTGTCAAGAAATTTTAATGAAAATAAGAAAAAATTTTGGAGTGAGTTAAACAAGTTAAGAAAGCCTAGGGAAAATATGGATTTGTCAGTTAAAAACAGAGTAGGGGAGTTAGTAGATGGGGAGATGGAGGTATTGGGTAGATGGCAAGAATATTTTGAGGGACTTTTAAATGTTGAGGAAGAAAGGGAGGCGGTAATTTCATGCACTGGCCAGGGAGGTATACCATCTTTTAGGAGTGAAGAAGAGCAGAATGTAAGTGTGGTGGAGGTACGTGAGGCATTACGTAGAATGAAAGGGGGTAAAGCAGCTGGAACTGATGGGATCATGACAGAAATGTTAAAAGCAGGGGGGGATATAGTGTTGGAGTAGTTGGTACTTTTGTTTAATAAATGTATGAAAGAGGGGAAGGTACCTAGGGATTGGCAGAGAGCATGTATAGTCCCTTTATATAAAGGGAAAGGGGACAAAAGAGATTGTAAAAATTATAGAGGAATAAGTTTAATGAGTATACCAGGAAAAGTATACGGTAGGGTTATAATTGAAAGAATTAGAGGTAAGACAGAATGTAGAATTGCAGATGAGCAAGGAGGCTTCAGAGTGGGTAGGGGATGTGTAGATCAAGTGTTTACATTGAAGCATATATGTGAACAGTATTTAGATAAAGGTAGGGAAGTTTTTATTGCATTTATGGATTTAGAAAAGGCATATGATAGAGTGGATAGAGGAGCAATGTGGCAGATGTTGCAAGTATATGGAATAGGTGGTAAGTTACTAAATGCTGTAAAGAGCTTTTATGAGGATAGTGAGGCTCAGGTTAGGGTATGTAGAAGAGAGGGAGAATACTTCCTGGTAAAAGTAGGTCTTAGACAGGGATGTGTAATGTCACCATGGTTGTTTAATATATTTATAGATGGGGTTGTAAAAGAAGTAAATGCTAGGGTGTTCGGGAGAGGGGTGGGATTAAATTATGGGGAATCAAATTCAAAATGGGAATTGACACAGTTACTTTTTGCTGATGATACTGTGCTTATGGGAGATTCTAAAGAAAAATTGCAAAGGTTAGTGGATGAGTTTGAGAATGTGTGTAAAGGTAGAAAGTTGAAAGTGAACATAGAAAAGAGTAAGGTGATGAGGGTATCAAATGATTTAGATAAAGAAAAATTGGATATCAAATTGGGGAGGAGGAGTATGGAAGAAGTGAATGTTTTCAGATACTTGGGAGTTGAAGTGTCGGCGGATGGATTTATGAAGGATGAGGTTAATCATAGAATTGATGAGTGAAAAAAGGTGAGTGGTGCGTTGAGGTATATGTGGAGTCAAAAAACGTTATCTATGGAGGCAAAGAAGGGAATGTATGAAAGTATAGTAGTACCAACACTCTTATATGGATGTGAAGCTTGGGTGGTAAATGCAGCAGCGAGGAGACGGTTGGAGGCAGTGGAGATGCCCTGTCTAAGGGCAATGTGTGGTGTAAATATTATGCAGAAAATTCGGAGTGTGGAAATTAGGAGAAGGTGTGGAGTTAATAAAAGAATTAGTCAGAGGGCAGAAGAGGGGTTGTTGAGGTGGTTTGGTCATTTAGAGAGAATGGATCAAAGTAGAATGACATGGAAAGCATATAAATCTATAGGGGAAGGAAAGAGGGGTAGGGGTCATCCTCGAAAGGGTTGGAAAGAGGGGGTAAAGGAGGTTTTGTGGGCGAGGGGCTTGGACTTCCAGCAAGCGTGCATGAGCGTGTTAGATAGGAGTGAATGGAGACGAATGATACTTGGGACCTGACGATCTGTTGGAGTGTGAGCAGGGTAATATTTAGTGAAGGGATTCAGGGAAACCGGTTATTTTCATATAGTCGGACTTGAGTCCTGGAAATGGGAAGTACAATGCCTGCACTTTAAAGGAGGGGTTTGGGATATTGGCAGTTTGGAGGGATATGTTGTGTATCTTTATACATATATGCTTCTAAGCTGTTGTATCCTGAGCACCTCAGCAAAAGCAGTGATAATGTGCGAGTGTGGTGAAAGTGTTGAATGATGATGAAAGTATTTTCTTTTTGGGGATTTTCTTTCTTTTTTTGGGTCACCCTGCCTCGGTGGGAGACAACCGACTTGTTGAAAAAAAAAAAAAATGTAGCTGGGAAGCAGAAAACTCTAGTTAACTATGAGAAGAGTGTGCTGCATGACACCCATGAGTTGGAGAGTTACAATATCAACATAATTGCAATATGTCTATTGAAGATACAAGTTTACATTTGTTGTGCATGATAGGGACTAAAACAAAATAAAGTGTGAGAGAGTATGCAAAAATGAGAAATATGTCAAGAAGAGGGTGGCCCTAGAACAAAGGCTGTATACTTCACTCAAAGAGAAAGCCCTAGGGGTGAGAATAGTGCCCAGTATAATGCCAGGGGCTCATCAGTCAAACAACCTCTGCAGCCAATGCTCATCTGGCAAATTCAGGAATCACAACAAAGAGTCATTCCAGGACCTTTATATAACATACATTAGGCCCATCTTGGAGTATGCAGCACCAGTATGGAACCTGCACCTGAAAAAGCATGTTAAGACACCAAAGAAAAAAGTGCAGAAGTATGCGACAAGGACTGTTCCTGAGCTAAGGGGCATGAGCTATGTGGAGAGGCTAACAAAACTGGACCTAATGACACTGGGGGACAGAAGTTCCAGGGAGGACATGATAAACAAAATCAATCTCTATCTCTATTTAACTATCTCTATATCCATCTCTTTATCTGCCTCTCTATCTCTTTATCTCTCCTCCCCTTTCTCTCCATATGCCTAAATTATATACAAAACACTTGTATCAAATCAGTTAAAAGGAAATGCTGTGGGTATTTTTTTTTACCTATACTGGCAGCTACATACATTAGACAAAGCCCCTGCACAGTTTTAATAGTAGTCATTATCAGGCCCTAGATGAAAATCAGTAAAGATAGGCAATAAGAGTTCAAGAGGTGGGAGCAGAAGCAGTCTCAAGCACAAGCAGGCAAGTAGTGTACAGCATACATTATACTGTAAACACATTCTCACGCCTTCTACAGTAACAGGTTTATTCAAGATGTAATTCTACAGAAAATGCTAAGTACTCTACTCTTTTTTTATTATAGTTTGTGTGATTCAGTTTTAGCTTTAAGACAAGAGAAGCTACTTGTGGGTGTCTGCCTTCAACCACAACCAATTCCTAACACTGCTCTTCAACTCTACATCATCATCATTTATTAACTGTTGCTATTATTCTAAAATGTAAGAGAACAGAAGCACTTATTAAAATATGAGGTATATCATTTATAATTAACTCCAGGATCCCTTATTCGCTCTTAAAAAGTACAATGACAAAAATATGATATTCAACATGAAAATAAAAGGCTGACAAAAGAAAAAGACAAATTAATAGGGCCAGGATGGGAAAGGGAAAGGAAGAGGATGGAAAAGGAAGAAGCAGGGGGGGAGGAAAAGAGGAAGAGGCAGGGGAAAAAGGAGGAGGTGGTAGGAGGGAAAAGGAGGAGGAGGCAGTGGGTAAAAGGAGGAGGAGGCAGGGGGGAAGGAGGAAGAGGCAAGGAGGAGGAGGCAGGGGGGGAAAGGAAGAGGAGGCAGGAGTAAGAAAGGAGGAGGAGGGGGGAAAAGGAAGAGGAGGCAGGGTAAGAAAATGAGGAAGCAGGCATGTAAAAGGAGGCAGCAGGGCAGGAAAAGCAAGAGGCAGGGAGGGAAAATGAGGAAGCAGGGAGGTAAAAGGAAGGCAGCAGGGAGAGAAAAGGCAAAGGCAGGAGGAAAAGGAGGGGGGGAGGAAAACGAGGAGGCAAGGGGGAGCAAGGAAAGGAGGAGAGCATGGGGGGGGCAGGAAAAGGAGGAGGCAGGGGCAAGAAAGGAGGAGGCAAGCAGGCAGGAAAAGGAGGAGGCAGAGGGGGAAAATGAGGAAGCAGGGAGGTAAAAGGAGGCAGCAGGGAGGGAAAAGGAGGAGGCAGGGAGGGAAAAGGAGGAGGCAGGGAGGGAAAAAGAGGAGGCAAGGGAGAGGAAAGGAGGAAGAGGCAGGGGGAAGAAAAGGAGGAGGAGGAAGTAAAGGAGGAAAAGGCAGGGGGGAGTAATGGAGGAGGAGGAAAGGGGAAGGAAAGGAGGAGGAGGCAGGGGGGAGGAAAGGAGAAAGATGCAGGGGGAGAGAGAAGTGGATGGAAAGAGAGGAAGAGAATAGAAAAGGAGAAAGATGGAAAAAGGAGAAAGATGCAAAAAGGGGAAAGATAGAAAAAGGAGAAAGGATAGAAAAGGAGAAAGTATGATTTTAAAAGAAGAAAGAGGATGGAAGAGAAGAAGAGGGATTAGAGAAGAAAGTTTGATATCTGATAAATTATACAATATGCCTGGAAATTAAAATAAATATAAAATACACACAAGAAGATCCAAGCTCAAATAAGGTAACAAAAGTAAAAACTACCAGCATCAACAATACCCTCAACACCAGTATATATCACCAACACAGTAAAATAATCAGAATCAATTAAATTGTCACTGTTAAGAGTTCCTAAGGTCATGGAAATTTTAAATGCACTTACATTTACTTTATTTAATGTTATGACGTAATACTACCTTATATTATCATCCCATTATAAACACTAAATACTTTAGGTTTAAATTTAATTTGAGTAATTATAAAAACTAGGACATATTTGAAAGGGCTGAAGCTCAACAGTCAGTTACAGACAAAGTTATATAGAGGGAAGGAGGAGGATCAGGAACACTTGCAAGCATGTGGCTATGTGTGAGCTGTGTCAACCTGATCCTCAAATGAAAAAGCCAATTTAAAGTAATGATTCGTGTTGGACAAGGAGACAGATACACCCACATCCTAATGAACCACTGAACTTGTTGTTACTGGGATTGTTAATTCCTTGGGTATATCTAGGAATGTGGCCCATGAAGTCACTGAGAAGGGAAAGGGATGGGGAAAACAAAAATAAGGAGAAGGAAGGGGGCAATAAGGTTCGAGGAGGAGGAGGGTATACCTGGAGGGGGTTTCAGGGGGTCAACGTCCCTGCGGCTTGGTCCATGACCAAACCTCATAGTAGATCAGAACCTGATCAACCAGGCTGTTACTGCAGGCTGCACATAAACCGACGTATGAACTACAGCTCGGTTGGTCAGGTACTGACTTGAGGTGCCTGTCCAGTGCCTTCTTGAAGACAGCCAGGGGTCTATTGGTAATTCCCCTTATGTATGCTGGGAGGCAGTTGAACAGTCTTGGGCACCTGACACTGTGTTGGCTCTTACTGTGTTGGCTCTTACTGTGTTGGCTCTTACTGTGTTGGCACTTACTGTGTTGACTTTTCATTGGGGGGATACTGCATCTCCTGCCAAGTCTTTTGCTTTTGTAGGGCGTGATTTTCAAGGATTTTCCATGTGTATCTTATCATGTATCTGTCTCGCCTGCATTCCAGGGAGTGCAAATCAAGGGACTTTACTGTTCTCAGTAATTCAGTGGCTTTATCATACTTATACATGCCATAAAAGTTCTCTGCATATTCTCCAGGTCTACAATTTCACCTGCCTTGAAAGGGGCTGTTAATGAACAGCAGTATTCCAGCCTAGAGAGAACAAGCAATTTGAAGAGAATCATCATGGACTTGGCATCCCTAATTTTGAGGGTTCTCATTATTCATCCTATCATTTTCCTGATCTTTGAAAATGAGATCCTCTGACATATCACTCCCAGGTAGTTCACATTAGTTTTTGTGCTCTATTGTTTTATGCTACGATGCAGTTTTAATTTACTCAAGTTTTCCATAGTGGAGTAATTGAAATTTGTCCTCTTTGGACTTCATACTGTTTTCTGTGGCCCATTTAAAGATTTGGTTCATGTCCTCTTGGAGACTTGTTGTGTCTTCAATGGATGACACCATGTAAATTCAGGTGTCATCTGCAAAGGAAGACATGATGCTGTGGCTTACATTTCTGTCTATGTCAGATATAAGGATGAGAAACAGGATGGGAGCAAGTATTGTACACTGTGGAACAGAGCTTTTTCACTGTAGCCGCCTCTGGCTTTACTTTGTTTACTATAATTCTGTGCTCTATTTGCTGGAAGCTATAGATCCATCTACCAACTTTTTTCGTTATTCCTTTATCACACATCTTGTGTGCTATTACACGATGGTCAGACTTGTCGAAGGCTTTCACAAAGTCTGTGTATACTACATCTGAATCTTGTTTGTCCTCCAGAGCATCCAAGATCATGTCATAGAAGTGATAAGATAAAAGGAAGAACATAAAAGGAATGGAGAATTAAGAAGTAATAACGATGAGGAAAAAGGAAGAATGAAAGAGAGGAAGTAAAGAATGAGGATGGCGTGAAGGGTACGGATGCAGCAGAGGATGAGGGAAGGAAAGAATAATGAAAAAGAGAAGAAAGAGGAGAATGAAAATAATGAGAAGGGAAAAGCAAAGAGGGGAGAGGACAAAGACGGAAAAAACATGAGTTAAACAGAGAGAAAAAAAAAGACAAGTAGAAAGAGAAATGGAAGACAAATAGGAAGGTATACCTGGAGGGTGTTCTGGGGGTCAATGCCCCTGCAGCCCAATCCAAGACCAAAGGAAGACAATGCAGGATGGAGAAGCCAAAAAAGAAGGGAGAAGACAAAGGACAGGAGAAGATAAAGAGGAAGTGCTTCATGAACACTGAAGAGGAAGTCCCAAACTTATGAATATGATGTTTTCCTAAAACTCATTTGTACCTCACAACCTAATTTTGTATTAACATATTATAATTGGAGATGTGTACCTGAGTACAGTAATAATATTTTGTGTATTCTTTAAATTGGTAAATTATGAAAGAAAAAAAACTTTGGCATTGTGCCATGGCCAGTCCCAAAATGTCGTGTAGCTCATGCTGGCATCTTAGTTTATGGTAAAACCAATCTCTACCAAACAAATATAAGCCTACTACACATGCATAAAAAGAACAAACACAAAAATACAAGGCACTTGATTAAAAAAAAAATGAAAAAATTAATGTTTGGAAAATAGTTTGTGTCTGAATGTTCCCTGTGTTCATATCTTCAAATCAACATTCATAAGACATTTATTGGCTGCCCACTTGTAAAGTGCAGCTGTTAAATTGGTGAGTCCTGTATGTAAGGGGAGGTTAAAAATAAGTTGCCCAAGTGATACTAAACAACAATCATAGTTAATTAAAACAAGAGTAAATGAAGAATACAAGTCATAATAGTAGGCTGCAACAATTCACAAACAACTCATGCTCAAAGAGGAAAATTTAGTGGAAGTTTCAATTCAGGATGTTCTGAAATGTTGTCTAAGTTTCCCATCTTTAAGTTTGGGTTATTTGTCAACAAAGTAATTATTCACTATTACTCAACGCAAGTTACAGATTATAAATATGTTTAAGATTTAATCATTGAAGTACTGAAATATAATTCATTTTTTCCCTTCAGCATTTAAGAGAGCAATCTGGTTTAGAAAGATACATAAGCAAACACTGATATATTTATTAGAAAACGTTTCGGTCCTGGGACCTTGATCAGAAGTGATCAAGGTCACAGGACCAAAACGTTTTCTAAGAAATATGACTTAGTGTTTGCTAACGTGTCTTTCTAAACCAACTTGTCAGTATTTATTACCAAGGTTTATACCAAGAGAGCAATTTACATTTGCACCAAATACTAGTCAAAGTTGACAATGACACAAACATACACAGTGGTTGCTCCAATAACCGTACAGCAATTAACCACATGCCATCACTGGCCAAATGTCCACACACAGGCTGGATAATAACAGGCACATCTGTTAACTGGCATGTAAGTAAGTAAGTAAGTAAGTAAGTAAGTAAGTAAAAAAAAAAAAAAAAAAAAAAGGGGGGGGGGGGAATGAAAAATAGCATATTCCTTAAACAAGACCACAATCATTTCACACCGGCTGCTCTGCGAAGACCTGCCCACTCTTCCCACCCTTTCAATAATGGGCTTAAACTCCCAGAGGCAGCATGCTCAATCACAGAAATATAGAGCAAGCCCAAAATTTTTTTCAAAATTTAGAGTACTAGTTGACATGGCGAAAAATTTTGATCTTGGCTTTCTAATTGAAAATTGTGATCTAGGCATAAATGCACTGCATAAATCCATCTCAACAAACAACTGAGCAGTAAAACTAGCCATTTATGATACAGGCTTTTAAGGGTTAATTCTCATCAAAAAATATTAATGTGTGGTATCTGTATAATTTATTATCACTACTATAAGGAAAAATACTTCAGAATCACACTATGGTCACCCCTGCACAAATAGCAACACACACAAAGCTCGTTTCAGGCTTAGTTAATTCATTTGTGAATTTCTCAAGTAAATGTGGTGCAGTGAGAAATTTGGTTTACATGATAAATTAGTGCAAGGCTGGGAATGAAACTAAGTCTTAGCAAGGAGGATACAAACAACAAATGTGCCACGAGAAAGGCTGCTCCCTTTTACATGTACAGATAATATATTAAAGTACAGTATCAGTAAATTGTCATTATACATGCATGTAACTTCTACATGTATAATATTTTATGCATCTCTGAGATGGATAATAACTGAATGTGGATGGACAACATGGAAAGTGTTTTGTTTACCATCATCCAGTCAGTGTGGTCAGATATGATGTTGCCTGGCAGATTATTTTGGAAAACCTTTTTTATTTAAAAAGTACAGTAAATGCTTGGCAGCAAACCACAGAATGTTGGGGATTGAACTTGCAGAAAGGGAGTCGTAAAACTCCAGTCCAGCGTGAAAGCCACTGGGCCACCTGGTTACAATAAGATTCATCAAGTACAGTGGACCCCCGCATAACGATGGCATCACATAGCGATTATTCCGCATACCGCTTACTTTAATCGCAAAATTTTTGCCGCGCATACCGATTAAAAACCCGCTCACCGATTTTCGTCCGAGACGCGTCCAATGTGCGCCCTCAGCCAGCCTCACATGTGCCGCCCGTGCCATTGTTTACCAGCCAGCCTCCGCGGTAACATCCAAGCATACACTCGGAATATTTCGTATTATTACAGTGTTTTCGGTGCTGTTTCTGGAAAATAAGTGACCATGGGCCCCAAGAAAACTTCTAGTGCCAACCGTACACCAATAAGGGTGAGAATTCCCATTGAAATGAAGAAAGAGATCATTGATAAGTATGAAAGTGGAGTGCGTATCGCCGACCTAGTCAAGTTGTACAAGAAACCCCAATCAACCATCGCTACTATTGTGGGCACCAGAAAGACAATCAAGGAAGCTGTTCTTGCCAAAGGTTTAACTGTGTTTTCGAAACAAAGATCGCAAGTGATGGAAGATGTTGAGAGACTCTTATTGGTGTGGATAAATGAAAAACAGGTAGGTAGTAGGTTGGTGTAGGTAGTAGGTTGGTAGACAGCAACCGCCCAGGGAGGTACTACCGTCCTGCCAAGTGAGTGTAAAACGAAAGCCTGTAATTGTTTTACATGATGGTAGGATTGCTGGTGTCTTTTGTCTGTCTCATAAATATGCAAGATTACAGGTAAGTCTTGCTACTTCTACTTACACTTAGGTCACACTACACATACATGTACAAGCATATATATACACACCCCTCTGGGTTTTCTTCTATTTTCTTTCTAATTCTTGTTCTTGTTTATTTCCTCTTATCTCCATGGGGAAGTGGAACAGAATTCTTCCTCTGTAAGCCATGCGTGTCGTAAGAGGCGACTAAAATGCCGGGAGCAAGGGGCTAGTAACCCCTTCTCCTGTATATATTACTAAATTTAAAAGGAGAAACTTCAGTTTTTTCTTTTGGGCCACCCCACCTCAGTGGGATACGGCTGGTACGTTGAAAGAAGAAGAAATGAAAAACAGCTAGCAGGAGATAGCGTCTCTCAAGCGATCATATGTGAAAAGGCTAGGAAGTTGCATAAGGATTTAATTAAAAAAATGCCTGCAACTAGTGATGATGTGAGTGAATTTAAGGCCAGCAAAGGTTGGTTTGAGAGATTTAAGAAGCGTAGTGGCATCCATAGTGTGATAAGGCATGGTGAGGCTGCCAGTTCGGACCACAAAGCGGCTGAAAAATATGTGCAGGAATTCAAGGAGTACATAGACAGTGAAGGACTGAAACCTGAACAAGTGTTTAATTGTGATGAAACAGGCCTGTTCTGGAAGAAAATGCCAAGCAGGACCTACATTACTCAGGAGGAAAAGGCACTCCCAGGACATAAGCCTATGAAAGACAGGCTTACTCTTCTCATGTGTGCCAATGCTACTGGTGATTGCAAAGTGAAGCCTTTATTAGTGTATCACTCTGAAACTCCCAGACCGTTCAGGCAAAAGAATGTCCTCAAGGATAATTTGTGTGTGCTGTGGAGGGCAAACAGTAAGGCATGGGTCACTAGGGAATTTTTCTATAACTGGTTACACCATGCATTTGCCCCCAATGTGAAAGATTACCTAACTGAAAAGAAATTAGAACTTAAGTGCCTCCTGGTGTTAGACAATGCCCCTGGTCATCCTACAGACGTGGCAGAGCGACTTTATGGGGACACGAGCTTCATTAAGGTGAAGTTTTTGCCTCCTAATACCACTCCTCTCCTGCAGCCCATGGACCAGCAGGTTATTTCCAACTTCAAGAAACTGTACACAAAAGCTCTGTTTGAAAGGTGCTTTGTAGTGACCTCAGAAACTCAACTGACTCTAAGAGAGTTTTGGAGAGATCACTTTAATATCCTCAATTGTGTAAACCTTATAGGTAAGGCTTGGGAGGGAGTGACTAAGAAGACCTTGAACTCTGCTTGGAAGAAACTGTGGCCAGAATGTGTAGACAAAAGGGATTTTGAAGGGTTTGAGGCTAACCCTGAGATGATTATGCCAGTTGAGGAATCCATTGCGGCATTGGGAAAGTCCTTGGGGTTGGAGGTTAGTGGGGAGGATGTGGAAGAGTTGGTGGAGGAGGACAATGAAGAACTAACCACTGATGAGCTGATAGATCAACTTCAAGAGCAAGAGGCCAGACCTGGGGAAACTGGTTCAGAGGAGGGGAGAGAGAAATTGAAGAAGTTGCCTACTACAAAGATTAAGGAAATCTGTGCAAAGTGGCTTGAAGTGCAAACCTTCA
Source organism: Cherax quadricarinatus (assembly GCF_038502225.1). Taxonomy (NCBI): domain Eukaryota; kingdom Metazoa; phylum Arthropoda; class Malacostraca; order Decapoda; family Parastacidae; genus Cherax; species Cherax quadricarinatus. The sequence continues at coordinate 19,102,862 of NC_091335.1, read as the reverse complement.
TGGATGAAAATCACCCTCACACAGCTATTGCAAGCCGTGCTGGTGATTATTACACTGACAATGTTGTGAAACACTTTAGGCAAGTCATAAAGGAACGAGAGGTACAGGCCACTATGGACAGATATCTTGTGCGAAAGAAGTCCAGTGACTCTGAAGCTGGCTCTAGTGGCATTAAAAGAAGAAGGGAAGTAACCCCAGAAAAGGACTTGCTACCTCAAGTCCTAATGGAAGGGGATTCCCCTTCTAAACACTAACACTCTCTCTCCCCTCCTCCCATCCCATCAATCATCACCAGATCTTCAATAAAAGTAAGTGTCATGTAAGTGTGCATGCCTTTTTCAGTTTGTGTGTATTAAAATTAACATTTCATGTGGTAAAAAATTTTTTTTTTCATACTTTTGGGTGTCTTGCACGGATTAATTTTATTTCCATTATTTCTTATGGGGAAAATTCATTCACATAACGATTATTTCGCATAACAATTACCCCTCTTGCACGGATTAAAATCGTTAACCGGGGGTCCACTGTACATATATTTATACATCACAGGGAGGTTAGCATACTTGGAGTATACCTGAAGAGGGTTTCGGGAATCAACACCCCCGCGGCCTTGTCTATGACTAAGCCTCTGGTGAATGTCTACTGGTAATCCCCCTTATGTATGGTGCGAGGCAGTTGAACAGTCTTGGGCCCCCCCGACACTTATTGTGTTATCTTTTAGTGTATTCATGATGACCCTGCTTTTTACTGGGAGATTTTACATCTCCTGCTGTGTCTTTTCCTTTCGTAGGGAGTCATTTTCATGTTCAAATTTGGTACTAATCCCTCTAAAATTTTCCAAGTGTATATTATGTATCTTTTTCGTCTGCATTCCAAGGAATACAAATCAAGGGACTTCAACCATTCCCAGTAATTTAGGTGCTTTAGCATACATGTATGTGCCAATAAGGTTCTTTGTACATTCCCCAGGTCAGCAATTTTGCCTGCCTTGAAAGCGGCAGTTAGTGTACAGCAGTATTCCAGCCTAGAAAGAATAAGCAATTTGAAGAGAATCATCATGGGCTTGGCCTCCCTAGTTTTGAAGATTCTCATTATCCATCCTATCATTTTTCTAGTAGATGTGGTATTTACGTTATTGTGGTCTTTTAAAGTGAGATCCTCTGGCATTATCACTCCCAGGATTTTCACATTAGTTTTTCACTATTGTATGGTTGGAATTTGTTTTATACTCTGATAGAGTTTTAATTTCCTCACATTTTCCACATCAGAGTAACTGAAATTTTTCTTCATTGAACTTCACGTTGTTTTCTGCAGCCCACGTAAAGATTTGGTTGATGTCCACTTTGAATCTTGCAGTCTTCGACGGACGACACTGTCATGCAAATTCAGGTGTCATCCACAGGGAAAACACGGTGCTGTGGCTTACATCTCTGTCTATGTCAGATACGAGGATGAGGAACAGGATGGGGGCAAGTACTGTGCCTTGTGAAACAGAGCTTTTCACTGACATTGCCTCAGACTTTATTCTGTTTACTATTACTCTTTGTTTTCTATTTTTTATGCAGTTATAGATCCATCTACCAAAATGGGCCCCAATGTGACCACAAATGCAAGTTTTTACAATGGTTTGTTTGCAATTGTGTTGTTGCGATTTTGTGAGTAATAACGACAGCTTTGAGTAGACTTTTGCTAGAATTCTTCACAGCCACGTTGGTGCGAGATTCATGCGTAAAAACTTGCATGTGTAGTCACAGTGGGACCCATGCTAGCCTCCCTATGATGTATAAATATACCTAACTGGATGAATCTTCTTGTAGCCAGCTGGCCCAGTGGCTTACACGCTGGCCTGGAGTTTTACGACTCACTTGCCATGAGTTCAATCCCCACCAGTACCGTGGTTCGTTTGCAATTTTGTCATTATTATTTTGAGAGTAATGCTCAGCAACATCAACAAAGAGCACAAATAAATACAATAATAGTGTTTTTAAGAGATTTAAACATAATCCTTAAACTTGAAGAAAGTGGCACAGACTTATTTAGTCATTTTAGCCAGTTTATGCCCAGTCTACAAGTCAAAGCCCTAGTTTTTAGAAAGTTGGAAATTTTAACATTTATTTTTTTTAACATAGTGGCCATCTCGCACCGAGGCAAGGTGACCTGAAAAAGAAACATTTTCATCATCATTCACACTATCACTGTCTTGCCAGAGGCATGCAGATATGACAGTTTAGATGTCACTCTAAACTGCAAACATCCCAAACCCCATCTTTGAAGTGCAGGCATTGTACTTCCCACCTCCAGGACTCAAGTGTGGCTGCCCAGTTTCCCTGAATCCCTTCACAAAATATTACCCTGCTTACACTCCAATAGCTCGTCAAGTCCCAAGAACCCTTCATCTCCACTAACTCCTATCAAACATGCTCACACATGCCTGTTTTATGTCCAAGCCCCTTGCACACAAAACCTCCTTTACCACCTCCCTCCATTCTTTCCTAGGACGACCCCTACTCTGCCTTCCTTCTGCAACAGATTTATACACCCTCCAAGTCATTCTATTTTGTTCCATCCTCTCAAAATGTCCAACCTATCTCAACAACCCTTCCTCAGCTCTCTGAACACTTTTAGTGTTGGTACCATTGTACTCTCATACATTCTCTTCTTTTTCTGCCATTAACTTTTTTTCTTTCTAAAAGGTGCCTCAATACACAATCTCCCTTTATTCCCTCATCTATTCCACGGTTCACCTCATCTTTTATACACCCATCTGCTCATAAGTCCTCTCCAAAATATCTAAATACATCCACTTCCTCCATACTCCCTCCCTACAATCTGATATTCAATCTATCATTGCCTAGGCTACTTGTTACAATCATCACCTTGCTCTTTTCTATGCTCCCTTTAATTTCCTTCTTTTACATACCCTCTCAAATTTGTCCACCAATCACTGGAACTTGTCTTTAGAATCCCCAAGAGAACTGTCATCAGGAAATTGCAACTGTGATACCTTCCACTTTATATCAGATCTATCTTTTATGCCCTATAACTCTAGTATTCTCTCTGTTTTTTATATCCCCATCCATCAATATGTTGTTCAACAACCATGGTGATGTCACACATCCCTAAGTCCTACTACTGCTTTGACACAGCCCTTATTCCTCCTCCATACCTTAAAATAAGCCTCCCTTTCTGCATAAATACTTAAACCACTTTTAATACTGTAACCCACCTCCAATTTCATACATTTGCCACATCTTCTCCAACTATCTTATCAAATGCATTTTCTAAATCTACATAAATTAATTTTCAAAAATAATATTTACGACAATATTTCTTACAGATACTGCAGCTGAATAATATCACGTCTTTGAGCCTAACAAAAATCTGTTTTTTAATTAATACTTCATGGATTTCAAATAATTTCAATGCATTTAAAAATATTAAATAGTTTAAGAGCAGCATACTGTGCTGAGAGAAAAAGATGCTAAAATCAGTCTTAAATCTTAGCCAACACCAAAAACATCACTGCTGAGGATCCACCACTGCACACCATACATACTAAACCAAATATACTGAAACTGGTTATATGGTTATTTGTTGAAGATGTGGTAAATTTCTATTAACCAGACAACTTTGTATACAGATGAGATTCTGCTAAATATAATTTGGATAATTGAGCAACCACTGTAATATTATTTTAAAACATGATGCAAGTGAGCAGTGTGAACAGAGAACATTAAAAAAAATGCTCTAAATTAGACATGAAAAGCCATAAACTTGTACAATACATTGATGCAAAACCCACTGAAAGCCTGAAAGAAATACATTCATTTATACTATACATAATAGCAGCAGCAGTTATCACTTTTAAGTTGTTTACCTACATGTAGACACTTGTACCCTGGACTGGTACTCACAAGGACTCCTCCCGGTGGCAGACTAACTAGAGCATCTGCTAACGCACTCTCTGCTTCACGACTCTGCTGTAAAATCTTCTGAGCCATCACTTGTCTTGATTTCCCTGGTACCTGGGGAGGCATTTCAGATGCACCTGAAAAAATACAAGTCCTGATATTATTACCACAGCTGATATCCCTTTATTATAGTTTTAACCCTCTAATTGTCCAAACGTAGATCTAAGTTCGCTCACAAAGTGCTCTGAACGTAGATATATGATTTTTTTACATTCTTTCTTAAGGAGAAAATCAAGGTTGGAGCGCTACGCGTGCAAACGTAGATCTATGTTTGGACAGTTTAAGGGTTAAAAGGCTTATGAACCAAGTTGTAATAGGCTTTATAGGTATACAGGTCACTAGCAGCAACAGCCTGGTTGACCAGACAGTCAAGAAAGTCTAGCCTCAGGCCAGGTTGCTTGGGTACAACCGTTAAATGTAGTAACGGATATACTGAAGTTATACAGGTCCTCCATCACAAATCCGGCATCACTGGGACCTGTAGTGTGCCGGATTACTGAGTCTGCCAGATTACAGAGTGGTTAGGTTAGAATACACTTGATAAAATGAACCAACTTGACTTACACAGTTCATTGAACATCGGCAAAAATCGAACATTTCTGCTACTTTGAGCTCAATTTCAAGGTACTTTTCATCATGAAAGCAATCAAAATCATGTCTATTTCTGTAATATATCTTCCATTCTATCAAATGAGTCCAAAAAAATGAGAATACAACCATAAAAGCCATATGAAAATATACTACAAAGAGGCAGCTAATGGCCGAGAAGTTAACTCCCATATTTATCGTCCATCTTTCTTATTTTTGTTGTACGTTAAGAAGCATCTTTCCATCATACATTGCCCAAGTTTCAATGAGAGAGCCCAACAAACAACCAAGAAAAAAAAATATTTCCCAAAAATCATATATGGCAAGCCCAAGCCAGGTACTGGAAATAAGTCACTTTGTCTGACTTTTCTGGGTTATCCTAGGTTCTCTATACATACACTGCTATGCATGATAATCTATGTAACTGTATTTGTGTATACCTGAATTATTATTATTCTTATTATCACACTGGCCGATTCCCACCAAGGCAGGGTAGCCCGAAAAAGAAAAACTTTCACCATCATTCACTCCATCACTGTCTTGCCAGAAGGGTGCTTTACACTAGTTTTTAAACTGCAACATTAACACCCCTCCTTCAGAGTACAGGCACTGTACTTCCCATCTCCAGGACTCAAGTCCGGCCTGCTGGTTTCGCTGAACCCCTTCATAAATGTTACTTTGCTCACACTCCAACAACACATCAAGTATTAAAAACCATTTGTCTCCATTCACTCCTATCAAACACGCTCACGCATGCCTACTGGAAGTCCAAGCCCCTCGCACACAAAACCTCCTTTACCCCCTCCCTCCAACCTTTCCTAGGCCGACCCCTACCCCGCCTTCCTTCCACTACAGACTGATACACTCTTGAAGTCACTCTGTTTCGCTCCATTCTCTCTACATGTCCGAACCACCTCAACAACCCTTCCTCAGCCCTCTGGACAACAGTTTTGGTAATCCCGCACCTCCTCCTAACTTCCAAACTACGAATTCTCTGCATTATATTCACACCACACATTGCCCTCAGACATGACATCTCCACTGCCTCCAGCCTTCTCCTCGCTGCAACATTCATCACCCATGCTTCACACCCATATAAGAGCGTTGGTAAAACTATACTCTCATACATTCCCCTCTTTGCCTCCAAGGACAAAGTTCTTTGTCTCCACAGACTCCTAAGTGCACCACTCACCCTTTTCCCCCTCATCAATTCTATGATTCACCTCATCTTTCATAGACCCATCCGCTGACACGTCCACTCCCAAATATCTGAATACATTCACCTCCCTCCCTCCAATCTGATATCCAATCTTTCATCACCTAATCTTTTTATCCTCATAACCTTACTCTTTCCTGTATTCACTTTTAATTTTCTTCTTTTGCACACCCTACCAAATTCATCCACCAATCTCTGCAACTTCTCTTCAGAATCTCCCAAGAGCACAGTGTCATCAGCAAAGAGCAACTGTGACAACTCCCACTTTATGTGTGATTCTTTATCTTTTAACTGCATGCCTCTTGCCAAGACCCTCGCATTTACTTCTCTTACAACCCCATCTATAAATATATTAAACAACCAAAGTGACATCACACATCCTTGTCTAAAGCCTACTTTTACTGGGAAATAATTTCCCTCTTTCCTACATACTCTAACTTGAGCCTCACTATCCTCGTAAAAACTCTTCACTGCTTTCAGTAACCTACCTCCTACACCATACACCTGCAACATCTGCCACATTGCCCCCCTATCCACCCTGTCATACGCCTTTTACAAATCCATATGTGCCACAAAGACCTCTAAATATCTAAATACTGATCACTTATATGTTTCACTGTAAACACCTGGTCCACACACCCCCTACCTTTCCTAAAGCATCCTTGTTCATCTGCTATCCTATTCTCGGTCTTACTCTTAATTCTTTCAATAATAACTCTACCATACACTTTACCAGGTATACTCAACAGACTTATCCCCCTATAATTTTTGCACTTTACCTGAATAAACTTACTTATTTACTTACTTCTAGTCTGTCGACTGAGTACAAGAAACCTCCCAGTCACTTATTTCAAATACCCAATAAAGTGGTCAGAAATTGGCAATTTGGACGATTTCACACAAATTTCAACAGATGCCAATTTCAAAATAGGATCCAGAATAAACAATGCAGACATTCCTGGCACTAAAATAACAGTTTCTTTGTTCATTAGTCACGGCTACATGCCCCTCTTATATCACTCTTGCTTTTCATTTGGAAGTTTTATTCACAAAAAAAATAGAAGATTTACTGTTATGCAGACTGCTGCATTATTGTAATAATTGTATAAATAATGTCAAGCCATTCTTCACTCCGTACTGGACTGGCAGGCGGACAGGTATTGGACGGTGACGTCATTTGTTTACTCTTGAGCTTCGCTAAATAGAACATTTTCGCTACTGTGAGCACAATTTCAAGGTACTTTTCGTCATGAAAGCAATCAAAATCATATCTATTTCTTTAATATATCTTTCATTCTATCAAATGAGACCGAAAAAATGAGACTATAACCATAACAACCATACAAAAATATACCGATAAGCAACCGCTAATGGCTGAGAAGTGAACTCCACTATTTATTGTCTGATTTCTTTCATTTTTAGTGTACGTGAAGAAGTATCTTTCCATCATACATTGCCCAAGTTTGAATAAGATAACCCAACAAACAACTGAGAAAATAATAATAATAATAATAATAATAATAATAATAATAATAATAATAATAATAATACTTTATAAAACTGGGATGCTTGAATGTGTGTGGATGTAGTGCAGATGACAAGAAACAGATGATTGCTGATGTTATGAATGAAAAGAAGTTGGATGTCCTGGCCCTAAGTGAAACAAAGCTGAAGGGGGTAGGGGAGTTTCGGTGGGGGGAAATAAATGGGATTAAATCTGGAGTATCTGAGAGAGTTAGAGCGAAGGAAGGGGTAGCAGTAATGTTGAATGATCAGTTATGGAAGGAGAAAAGAGAATATCAATGTGTAAATTCAAAGATTATGTGGATTAAAGTAAAGGTTGGATGTGAAAAGTGGGTCATAATAAGCGTGTATGCACATGGAGAAGAGAGGAATGTAGAGGAGAGAGAGAGATTTTGGGAGATGTTAAGTGAATGTATAGGAACCTTTGAACCAAGTGAGAGTAATTGTGGTAGGGGATCTGAATGCTAAAGTAGGAGAAACTTTTAGAGAGGGTGTGGTAGGTAAGTTTGGGGTGCCAGGTGTAAATGATAATGGGAGCCCTTTGATTGAACTTTGTATAGAAAGGGGTTTAGTTATAGGTAATACATATTTTAAGAAAAAGGGGATAAATAAGTATAAAAGATATGATGGAGGGCAAAATGACAGTAGTTTGTTGGATTATGTATTGGTAGATAAAAGACTGTTGAGTAGACTTCAGGATGTACATATTTATAGAGGGGCCACAGATATATCAGATCACTTTCTAGTTGTAGCTACACTGAGAGTAAAAGGTAGATGGGATACAAGGAGAATAGAAGCATCAGAGAGGAGAGAGGTGAAGGTTTATAAACTAAAAGAGGAGGCAGTTAGGGTAAGATATAAACAGCTATTGGAGGATAGATGGGCTAATGAGAGCATAGGCAATGGGGTCGAAGAGGTATGGGGTAGGTTTAAAAATGTAGTGTTAGAGTGTTCAGCAGAAGTTTGTGGTTACAGCAAAGTGGGTGCGGGAGGGAAGAGGAGCGATTGGTGGAATGATGTAAAGAGAGTAGTAAGGGAGAAAAAGTTAGCATATGAGAAGTTTTTACAAAGTAGAAGTGATGCAAGGAGGGAAGAGTATATGGAGAAAAAGAGAAAGGTTAAGAGAGTGGTGAAGCAATGTAAAAAGAGAGCAAATGAGAGAGTGGGTGAGCTGTTATCAACAAATTTTGTTGAAAATAAGAAAAAGTTTTGGAGTGAGATTAACAAGTTAAGGAAGCCTAGAGAACAAATGGATTTGTCAGTTAAAAATAGGAGAGGAGAGTTATTAAATGGAGAGTTAGAGGTATTGGGAAGATGGAGAAAATATTTCGAAGAATTGTTAAATGTTGATGAAAATATGGAATCTGTGATTTCGTGTATAGGGCAAGGAGGAATAACATCTTGTAGGAGTGAGGAAGAGCCAGTTGTGAGTGTGGGGGAAGTTCGTGAGGCAGTAGGTAAAATGAGAGGGGGGTAAGGCAGCCGGGATTGATGGGATAAAGATAGAAATGTTAAAAGCAGGTGGGGATATAGTTTTGGAGTGGTTGGTGCAATTATTTAATAAATGTATGGAAGAGGGTAAGGTACCTAGGGATTGGCAGAGAGCATGCATAGTTCCTTTGTATAAAGGCAAAGGGGACAAAAGAGAGTGCAAAAATTATAGGGGGTAAGTCTGTTGAGTATACCTGGTAAAGTGTATGGTAGAGTTATTATTGAAAGAATTAAGAGTAAGACGGAGAATAGGATAGCAGATTAACAAGGAGGCTTTAGGAAAGGTAGGGGGTGTGGACCAGGTGTTTACAGTGAAACATATAAGGGAACAGTATTTAGTTAAGGCTAAAGAGGTTTTTGTGGCATTTATGGATTTGGAAAAGGCGTATGACAGGGTGGATAGGGGGGCAATGTGGCAGATGTTGCAGGTGTATGGTGTAGGAGGTAGGTTACTGAAAGCAGTGAAGAGTTTTTACGAGGATAGTGAGGCTCAAGTTAGAGTATGTAGGAAACAGGGAGATTATTTCCCAGTAAAAGTAGGCCTTAGACAAGGATGTGTGATGTCTCCGTGGTTGTTTAATATATTTATAGATGGGGTTGTAAGAGAAGTAAATGCGAGGGTCTTGGCAAGAGGCGTGGAGTTAAAAGATAAAGAATCACACAAAGTGGGAGTTGTCACAGTTGCTCTTTGCTGATGATACTGTGCTCTTGGGAGATTCTGAAGAGAAGTTGCAGAGGTTGGTGGATGAATTTGGTAGGGTATGCAAAAGAAGAAAATTAAAAGTGAATACAGGAAAGAGTAAGGTTATGAGGATAACAAAAAGATTAGGTGATGAAAGATTGGATATCAGATTGGAGGGAAAGAGTATGGAGGAGGTGAATGTATTCAGATATTTGGGAGTGGACGTGTCAGCGGATGGGTCTATGAAAGATGAGGTGAATCATAGAATTGATGAGGGGAAAAGGGTGAGCGGTGCACTTAGGAGTCTGTGGAGACAAAGAACTTTGTCCTTGGAGGCAAAGAGGGGAATGTATGAGAGTATAGTTTTACCAATGCTCTTATATGGGTGTGAAGCATGGGTGATGAATGTTGCAGCGAGGAGAAGGCTGGAGGCAGTGGAGATGTCATGTCTGAGGGCAATGTGTGGTGTGAATATAATGCAGAGAATTCGTAGTTTGGAAGTTAGGAGGAGGTGCAGGATTACCAAAACTGTTGTCCAGAGAGCTGAGGAAGGGTTGTTGAGGTAGTTCGGACATGTAGAGAGAATGGAGTGAAACAGAATGACTTCAAGAGTGTATCAGTCTGTAGTGGAAGGAAGGCGGGGTTGGGGTTGGCCTAGGAAAGGTTGGAGGGAGGGGGTACAGTAGGCTTTGTGTGCGAGGGGCTTGGACTTCCAGCAGGCATGCGTGAGCTTGTTTGATAGGAGTGAATGGAGACAAATGGTTTTTAATACTTGACGTGTTGTTGGAGTGTGAGCAAAGTAACATTTACGAAGGGGTTCAGGGAAGCCGACAGGCCGGACTTGAGTCCTGGAGATAGGAAGTACAGTGCCTGTACTCTGAAGGAGGGGTGTTAATGTTACAGTTTAAAAACTGTAGTGTGAAGCACACTTCTGGCAAGACAGTAATGGAGTGAATGATGGTGAAAGTTTTTCTTTTTCGGACCACCCTGCCTTGGTGGGAATCGGCCAGTGTGTTAATAAAAAAAAAAATAATAAAAAAATAATAATAATAGCTTTATTTATTACACGTACATGTACAATGTATAAAGGCCTAGCTGACATCAGTGACATACTACTACTATATAGAAAGCCGCTGGTTATGCAGAAAATTTCAAGAAAATTAGGTCAGTGTCCCAGGATAACACCCACACTAATCAACTAACACCCAGGTACCCATTTACTAATGGGTAAACATAGACTACAGGTGTAAAGAAACACGCCTAATGTTTCTACCCTGGCTGGGAATCGAATATTTACCAAAAATCATATATGGCTAACCCAAGCCAGGTACTAAAAATAAGCCACGTTGACTTTTTTTGGGTTATCCTAGATTCTCTACACATGCTGCTATGTGTGATAATCTATAGAGTGAAAATAACCTTTTTGTTTCATGTTTATGGTGGAGTATGAGTGTATATCACAGTTAGCCCTGTGCTACACTCTGTTTTCTCTAATATAATCCACCAAGACAGGGATAGGAGAATGGTATTTGTATACCATATCCTCTTCATACCTCTGTCGAACTGCTCGGTATTATGCCAAATATTATTCATTCTGGAGTATTTAACATGTTTTATGTTATTTATATTGTTTATGTCATATTAGATCAATTGTGATAGACAAATAGCTATAGTGTTGATATTAGTGTAATAATAAAGCATATTCTCCTGCTTCATGAGACTGAGCTCATGGCAACCGACAGTGGCTTCAAAGCCACCTTATCTTTAATGGATAATATACTGTGTAGGTGCTTTACATAATGAGAAGCATTTCTTTTATTCATTGGAACCATGGCTAGGGCTAAAAGTAAGCAGGTTAAAACAGTAAATGGAGAAAAAGAAATTGGAATGACTTATGCAGCAAGTAGCACCACCAAACAGTACCAGCAGGTTGGTGTGGCGACCCTGGAAATTTGAAATTATGCTAGCCAAAATTAGTGCCGAATAACCGAAGGAACCGAATAACTGATTGCCAGATTTGTGATGGCGGATCTGTAGTTATCCCTATTCAACATAAAAAAAAAATTAAAGCTACAGGTGGGCCCCGTTCATGAGGCTCCTAATGCTGTTGACCCCAAACAATAAGTAAAAATTGCCAGCAGGTGGAAAAGTGTTTTTTACTATCAAATGCATCTAAAATGCCTGATAACATGTTTACACTATGATATATTAAGTGCTCAATAAAGCTAGGCATAAAAATTCAGAAGTAAAATAAATATATACACAGTACGCACAATATTTACCTTAAAATATGCCATTCAGCAATAACAGTGGAAAAGCAGTAAAAGATCTGAACATAATGAACAATGCCTCAATTTAAAACCAATAAAAACATAGAACACCAAAACGTGAGAGGTGTATATACAGGGCCCTCCTGTATAGTGTGCAAATATGTACCATAAAGGTGAAGAAAGGATTCATTGTTATATTTTGAATGAAATAATTAGAGAAACACTGGCACCAAGTATAAAACAAAATTAAAAGGTCTTAGAAGAGTTTTAATAGTAAGTACTACCTAAACCAATTATCAGGTTAATTTTATATAAAAGAGCAAGAGAAACAGAAGGTTCATGGCACTGTCCAATAAATAATTGCAATTAAAACCACAGGATTTAAATTATATTTTTAAGGAACTTCTGGTTTAGAATGCCATCCCAAGAGGGCTGAAGGGAAGGGCTAAAGGAGATTTAGAGTATCAGGGACTTGAATATGCAACAAGCTTTGAGTGTGTTAAACTTCACAATACACGTAATAATGCAATACCGTTTTTCAGGAGCATATCTGCTGAAATACAGAAGCTTTTACTGTACAAACAACATTGAAGAAAATTATACAGTACATGGCACAAACTTTACGATCTCATTTAATTAGTAAAGCTGAGTTCTTTATTTATTATTCATATCAACCAATACTTAAATAAATTAATAGTTGTAATTGCCATTACCAAAATGCATCCTAGTTGAACGCACTTACCAGAGATAGATCTTGAGCGTGACTTGGAGGGTGATATGCCACTTAATCCAGTGTAACGGTTAGGTGATGGTTCTCGTGATGTACCTGTAGAGCGTGGAATACCACTTCTGCGACGAGTACGCCCTAAAGTACCAGTGTCTCCCGGTGATGAGTATGTGGCATAACTAAGTCGTGATGAAGGGGATCCACTTCGGCTGCCAGCTATAAACAAGTTTCAAATTAAAGGATACAGATCATAGGTGAGAAGTACAGTCCTGCAATCTAAAGAAGTGAGAATGCAGTGGTACAAACTAACATTTGAATTCTGATGTCCATGCATATTTAGCAAGAACGCTATTGAATGAGTGATGGTGAATGCATTTCCTTCTTTGATGACAGTTAGCCAATAAGAAGGAAGATAAAATGAAACACCTACAATGCCACTTTATGTTGGCCTTGATCATGAGATAAATCCATGCACCATTATTCATGAATGCATCCCCAAAAAATCAAAGAATTTGGTGTATTGCAATCACTAAACCATTTCTAGCATTAACAAAATATGAAATATTATGAATATAATACAAAAAAGTGAATGCTTACGTTGTGATTGAGATACACCACCTCGGCTTCTGGACCTGCCCATACGGTCAGGAGAGGTGATGGAACTGATGGGCGGATGTTCAGATGTTTTCCTTGGACGTGCTGAAAAGAAATAATGAAACAATGAGACATATAAATACATACTATACATATATACATCAACTACACATACACATCACATACATTTTTTGTTAACACATCGGCTGACTCTCATCGAGGCAAGGCAAGTTTTCCTTCTTTTCACATTTAGTAATTTATATAAGAGAAGGGGGTTACTAGCCCCTTGCCCCAGGAACTTTAGCTGCCTCTTATGACATGCATGGTTTAAGGAGGAAGGATTCTTTTCCACTTCCCCATGGAGAATTATATACACAGACAAATCTAAATATACAGAAAGGATCTGAAATTCAACCCTTGCAACCACAAACAGGAGTAGGAATGTACATGTGCATGTATGCACACATGCTTCCATATGCATGCACACACACTATAATTAAATTATTTTATTAATGTACAAAGACAATCAAAACTTACAAATTAACACCCACTATCTAGTTCCCCTAACTTCCCTCTACTGTGGCTTTATACACCCTCCAAGTCATCCTATTTTGCTCCATCCTTTCTAAATGTCCAATCCATCTCAACAACCCCTCCTCAGCTCTCTGGATAATACTTTTAGTAACTCTGCACCTCTTCCTAATCTCCAAACTATGAATTCTCTACATAATATTTACACCACATATTGCCCTCAGACAGGACATCTTCACTGCCTTCAGCCTTCTCCTATCTGCAACATTTACAACTCATGCTTCACACCCATACAAGAGTGCTGGTACCACTATACTCTCATACAGATACCTCAATGCACTATCCACCTTTCTTCATCAGTTCTATTTTACCTGGTATACTCAAGAGGCTATTCCTCTATACATTTTTTTTAACACATTGGCCAGCTCCCACTGAGGCAGGGTGACCTAAAAAAAGAAACACTTTCACCATTATTTAACACTTTTACCATCATTCACACACAATCACTGTCTTTACAGAGGTGCCCATATACAAAAGTTCAGATGTCACTTCAAACAGCCAATATCCCAAATTCCTCCTTTACAGTGCAGGCATTGTACTTCCCACCTCCCAAGTCCAGCTAACCGGTTTCCCTAAATCCCTTCACAAAATATTACTCTGTTCGCACTCCAACAGCTCATCAAGTCCCAAAAACTATTCATCTCCATTCACTCCTATCAAACACACACACACATGCCTGCTGTATGTCCAAGCCCCTTGCACACAAAACTTCTTTTACCCCCTTACAGACTTACATACCCTCCAAGTCATCCTATTTTGCTCCATCCTCTCTGAATGACCAAACCACCTCAATGACCTCTCTTCAGCCATCTGAATAATACTTTTAGTAATGCCACACCTTCTCCTAATCTCCACACCATGAATTCTCTACATAATATTTACACCACACGTTGTCCTTAGACACGACATCTCCTCTGCCTCCAGCCTCTTATTTGTTACAGCATTTACAACCCATGCTTCACACCCATATAAGAGTGCTGGTACTGCTATACTCTCAAACATTTCTTTCTTTGCCTTCATGGATAATGTTTTTTGTTTCCACAGATACCTCAATGGACCACCCATCCTTTTTCCCTCACCAATTCTATTGTTTCCCTCACCCTTCATAAACCCATCTGCTGACAAGTCTACTCCCAAATATTTGAACACATCCACTTCTTGCATACTCCCTCCCTCCTATGTGATATCCAATTTTTCTTTACCTAACTTGTTTGATTCCCTCATTACCTTACTCTTATCTATGTTCACTTTCAACTTTCTACCTTTACACACCCTCCCAAACTCGTCCACTAACCTTTGCAATTTCTCTTTAGAATCTCCCAAAAAGTACAGTATCATCAGCAAAAAAGTAATTTTTGTATTTGATTCAGCATAATTAAATCCCACCCCTCTTCCCAACAGCCTAGCATTTACTTCTTTTACAACCCCATCAATAAGTATGTCAAAACAACCATGGTGAAAGTACACGTATTTATGTACATGTGTGCTTGCGTGCATTAGGGTATTATTGAAAGAATGTGTAGCAAGTGTTTACACTGAAGCATATAAGTGAACACTATTTAGATAAAGGTAAGGAAGCTATCATTGCTTTTATGCATTTAGAAAAAGTATATGACAGGGTTCTAGGTAGCTGGATGGTAGACAGCAACCACCCAGGGAGGTACTACTGTCGTGCCAAGTGAGTGTGAAACAGAAATCTTTGTTTTACATGATGGTTGGACTGCTTGTGTCTTTTTTTCTGTCTTAAACATGCAAGATTTCAGGTACGTCTTGCTACTTCTACTTACACTTAGGTCACACTACACATGCATGTACACAAATATATATTTACACACCCATCTGGGCTTTCTTCTATTTTCTTACAAGTTCTTGTTTTCTTTAATTTTCTCTTGCCTCCATGGGGAAGTGGAAAAGAATTCTTCCTCTGTAAGCCATGTATGTTATAAGAGGCGACTAAAATGCCAGAAGCAGGGGGCTAGTAACCCATTCTGTATAAATTAATAAATTTAAAAAAAAAAAAAACTATTGTTTTTCTTTTTAGACCGCCCTGCCTTGGTGGGATATTGTGGAGAAATTTTTCTCCAACCCCCAGGGAGCGACCCCTCTCAAGAGCTGACCCCCACACTCTCTCAAGAGAGGGGAAGGGGGGGTGGACATGAAAGCAATGTCGCAAATTTTGCAAGTGTATGGAATAAGTGGTAGGCTACTGAATGCTGCTAAAAGTTTTTATGAGGATAGTGAGGCTCAGTTAGGGTATGTAGAAGAAAGGGAGATTACTTTCAACCTAAAAAGAGGCCTTAAACAGGGATGCATAATGTCACCATGGTTAATATATTCATAGATGGGGTTGTACAAGTGAATGCTCGGGTGTTGGGAAGAGGTGTGGGATTAAAATAAGCAGAATCTAATACAAGTGGGAGTTGTCACAGTTACTTATTTCTGATGACATTGTGCTTTTGGGAGATTCTGAAGAGAAGTTGCAAAGTTTAGTAGATGAGTTTGGGAGTGTGTGTAAAGGAAATTGAATGTAAACATAGATAAGATGATGAGGGTATCAAATGAATTAGGTAATAAAAAATTGGATATCACATTGGAGGGAGTATAGATAAACCAAATGTGTTCAGATATTTGGGATTAACATGTCAGTGAATGGGTATATGAAAGATGAGGCAACCCACAGAACTGATGAAGAGAAAAAAGTGGGTGGTGCATTATCTGTGGAGACAAACAACATTATCCATGAAGGCAAAGAGGAGTATGCATGAGTGTATAGTGGTACCAACACTCTTATATGGGAAAGAAGTATGGATTGTGAATGTTGCAGCCAGGTGGTGGCTGGAGGCAGTGGAGATGTCGTGTATGAGGGCAATATGCAGGGTAAATATTATGCAGAGAATTCGTAGTTTGGAGATTGGGATGTGCGGAGTTACTAATAAAATTATTATACAGAGGGCTGAGGACAGGTTGTTGAGATGATTCAGACATTTAGAGAAGATGGAGCAAAACAGTGAGACTTGAAGAATGTATCAGTCTGCAGTGGAAGGAAGACAGGATAGGGGTCATCCCAGGAGAGGTTGGAGGGAGGTGGTAAAGGAGGTTTTGTGTGCAAGGGGCTTGGACTTCCAACAAGTGCACATGAACATAAATAACAAAAAAAGGCACAACTGAACATGTTAGGAGTGGAGGCAAACAGTTTTCATGACTTCATATACT
Source organism: Cherax quadricarinatus (assembly GCF_038502225.1). Lineage (NCBI taxonomy): Eukaryota > Metazoa > Arthropoda > Malacostraca > Decapoda > Parastacidae > Cherax > Cherax quadricarinatus. The sequence continues at coordinate 19,085,995 of NC_091335.1, read as the reverse complement.
GCTGGAAGTATAAGCAAAGTAACATTTATGAAGGGACGCAGGGAAACTGGTTAGCCGGACTTGAGTCCTGGAGGTGGGAAGTACAAAGCCTGCACTCTGAAGGAGGTGTGGAGATATGTTACAGTTTTAGAACTGCAGTGTCAGCACACCTCTGGCAAGACAGCAATAAAGTGAGTTAAGACCTTTTTGGGTCACCCTGCCTTGGTAGGAAATGATCAATGTGTTAATAAAAAGGTAAATATATATACACCTACATACATACATATGTATATATTTTTGCAACATTTAAAATTTGTATTCAAATGTACTGTAACAATCATATCATTAATATTTTCCCTAATATTTAAAAACAATACAACAATTTTTTACATTTAGTAAAAGCAATACATTGTTCAAATTTTTTTTAGTTAAAGATGAACATACAGGCACAGTACTGTAGAATGATTTAACATGAGAAATATTGCAAACTCAAAATATCACAGAATAATTACAAGTATATTACAGAAAGGTTAATGGAAATAAATGTTATTTAATGAAGCGATTTTTATTCAAAACTATTATTAGAGCGGAGTCTAACAATCTAAGAAAATAACTTTACAGGTTACATCAGTGAATATTTTTTGATGCATTATATGAACATAAAACATGGCAAAAATAAAAACTAACAAGAGAATATTCAAACATCAAAAATCATACAGGAAAAAAAAAAGCACAGAACATGTGAATTAGTACCAGGCATAAACAACCAGCATAACAACACCCATTATCTCCTGAAATAAGCAACTTTATACAGCAGTAATAATTCATATTCACTGCATGTGTGTGTGTGTGCGCTTGTGTGTGTGTGTGTGTGCTTTGTGTGTGTGCTTGTGTGTGTGTGTGTGTGTGCATGCTTGTGTGTGTGTGTATGCTTGTGTATGTGTGTGCTTGTGTGTGTGTGCTTGTGTGTGTGTGCTTGTGTGTGCTTGTGTGTGTGAGCTTGTGTGTGTGCTTGTGTGTGTGTGTGCTTGTGTGTGCTTGTGTGTGTGTGTGCTTGTGTGTGTGCTTTGTGTGTGCTTGTGTGTGTGCTTGTGTGTGTGCACTTGTGTGTGTGTGCTTGTGTGTGTGTGCACTTGTGTGTGTACTTGTGTGTGTGCTTGTGTGTGTGTGTGCTTGTGTGTGTGCGTGCTTGTGTGCGTGCTTGTGTGCGTGCTTGTGTGCGTGCTTGTGTGTGTGCTTTGTGTGCGTGCTTTGTGTGCGTGCTTGTGTGTGTGCTTGTGTGTGTGCTTGTGTGTGTGCTTTGTGTGCGTGCTTGTGTGCGTGCTTGTGTGTGTGCTTGTGTGTGTGCTTGTTTGTGCTTGTGTGCATGCTTTGTGTGCTTGTGTGCGTGCTTTTGTGTGTATCTGGATGTGTGTTCGTGTGTCTGCGTGTTCGTGTGTCTGCGTGTTCGTGTGTCTGCGTGTTCGTGTGTCTGCATGTTTGTGTATCATGTGGCGCTACTCACCTTGTCTGTAATTATACGTACTACCAGCCTACGTGAGTATTACTTTACCCAATCCACGTGTCGAACTCCCACACGTGTGTCTGCGTGTTCGTGTGTCTGCGTGTTCGTGTGTCTGCGTGTTCGTGTGTCTGCGTGTTTGTGTGTCTGCATGCTCGTGTGTGTGTGTGTGTGTGTGTGTGTGTGTGTGTGTGTGTGTGTGTGTGTGTGTGTGTTCGTGTGTGTGGGTGTCTGTATGTGGGTGTGTTTGTGTGTGTGTCTGTATGTGGGTGTCTGTGTCTGTATGTGGGTGTGTCTGTATGTGGGTGTGTTTGTGTGTGTGTGTATGTGGGTGTGTTTGTGTCTGTCTGTATGTGGGTGTGTTTGTGTGTGTGTGTGCATACGTGGGGGTGTGTGTGTGTACGTGGGTGTGTGTGTGTATGTGTGTGTTTGTGTGTGTGTGTCTGTATATAAAGTCTATAAACAATCTGCATTAGTGTACCACAATTTGATATCCCTTTCCCTTATCATGCACTGGTTTATATCTACTCCACTTTTCATGATAGTCATCAAACAGCAGGATGGGAGGTTGACCTGGGATTGGTGTGAGCCTCCATACCAATGGGGGTCAGGGGGTCAGGGATAGGGTTAATGGCAGAGAAGGGAAAGTAGGAGGGTATAAAGGGATAGCTGAAGGGTGGGGAGTTGGTGCTGGGGAGGTGGGGACTGGCTCAGAGATGGTCCAACTAGGTTGGACGAATCTTATTGGGGCAAGCTGGTCCAGTGGCTAACGCGACGATCTGGAGTTTTGAGACTCTCTGACCGCGGGTTCAAATCCTGCCCATGGTATGGTTTGTTTCCAATCGTGTCATTACAATTTCGTGAGTCATGTTGACGGCAGTGAAGGGACTTGAGCTAGAGTTCGTCATGGCCACGCTAGCTGAAGATTCGTCTGTAAAAACTTGCATTTGTGGTCACACTGGTGCCTATGCTAACCTTCCTATGGTGTAGAAATATACCTAGTTGGACGAATCTTATTGTGGCTAGCTGGTCCAGTGGCTAATGCGACAGTCTGGAGTTTTGAGACTCTCTGACCGCGGGTTCAAATCCCGCCCATGGTTTGGTTTGTTTGCAATCGTATCATGATGATTTCATGAGTCATTTTGACGGCAGTGAAGGGACTTGAGATAGAGTTCGTCACGGCCACGCTAGCTGGAGATTCGTCTGTAAAAACTTGCATTTGTGGTCACAGTGGTGCCTATGCTAACCTTCCTATGGTGTAGAAATATACCTAGTTGGACAAATCTTATTGTGGCAAGCTGGTCCAGTGGCTAACGCGACGGTCTGAGTTTTGAGACTCTGACTGCGGGTTCAAATCCCGCCCGTGGTATGGTTTGTTTGCAATCGTGTCATTACGATTTCGTGAGTCTTATTGTGGCTAGCTGGTCCAGTGGCAAACACAATGGTCTGAAGTTTTGAGACGCTCTGATCGCGGGTTCTATCCCTGCCCATGGCATGGTTTGTTTGCAATCGTGTCATTACGATTTCACGAGTCATGTTGACAGCCTTGAGGGGACTTGAGCTAGAGTTCGTCATGGCCACGCTACCTGGAGATTCGTCTGTAAAAACTTGCATTTGTGGTCACAGTGGTGCCTATGCTAACCTTCCTATGGTGTAGAAATATACTTAGTTGGACGAATCTTATTGTGGCTAGCTGGTCCAGTGGCTAACGTGACGTTCTGGAATTTTGAGACTCTCTGATCGCGGGTTCTATCCCTGCCCGTGGTATGGTTTTATCTTGCTTTTGTAGGGAGTGATTTCTGTATGACGATATTGGACCAATTCCTTTAGAATTTTCAAAGTGCAAATTATAATGTATCTTTCTCGTCTGCATTCCAAGGAGTACAGGTTGAAGGATTTCAAATGTTCCCAGTAACTTAGGGGATATACTGAATTTATATGTGCAATAAAAGTTCTCTGCACATTATCTAGATCTGCAATTTTACCTGTTATTTTTATTTTTTTTCAACAAGTCCGCCATCTCCCACCGAGGTAGGGTGCCCCCCCCCCACCAAAAAAAAAAAAAAAAAAAAAAAAAATACTTTCATCATCATTCAACACTTTCACCTCACTCACACAATCACTGTTTTTGCAGAGGTGCTCAGAATACAACAGTTTAGAAGCATATATGTATAAAGATACAGTAGAACCTCAAATATCAAACTTAATCCGTTCAAGGAGCTAGTTCTAAATTCGAAAAGTCTGAAGAGCGAAGCAATATTTCCCATAAGAAATAATAGAAATACAATTAATCCATTCCAGAAACCCAAAAATATTCACAAAAAAAAAAAATACATTTTATAGAGATTAATTATAGTTTTACATACACACAACAAATATAGTGATCAATTATGTATTAATAAATTTAAATAAACATATAAAATAACATTTTTATTTACCTTCATTGAAGATTGGTGATGGCATCTAGAAGATAGGGAGAAGGAGAGAGGGAGTTGGGGTTAGTGTTTGGAAGGAGAATATCCCTCCATGAAGACTTTAGGTAGTAAAGCCCTCTCTGGGGTTACTTCCCTTCTCTGTATTTTAATGCCACTAGGACCGGCTTGAGAGTCACTAGACCCTTGTCTCAAAATAACTGTCTACAATCCTCTGCTTCTGTCTCACAAAATAACTGTCCACAGTCCTCTGTACATCTTGGCAAGCTCAACAAGTTTTATAACGCTCTCATACTTCTGTATTATTTCCTTCTTCACATCTATGGTGTTTCTCACTTTCTTTACCACAGGGGTACCACTAGCAAGTAACTTTGGGCCCATTGTAGCTTATTTCACAGTCCCACAAGTATTAAACACAATGAAATAATCGTAAAATGTTTGAATGAGAGTGCAGGTTAGGGTTCACTCAAGCATCACCAAAACCAGACTGGCTCACGGCGCCTGTGTGGGGACGCGGACAGACCGGGCTGCCGGACAGGTCTGGTACCTGGCGGTTCGAAAATAGGGGCGAGTTCGATAATAGGGACAAAGTTGGTTCTATAAAAGCGTTCTATTCTCGAAAAGTTCGATAAGTGATACGTTCGAAATTTGAGGTTCCACTGTACACAATACATCCTTCCAAACTGCCAATATCCCAAACCCCTCCTTAAAAATGCAGACATTGTACTTCCCATTTCCAGGACTCAAGTCCAGCTATATAAAAATAACCGGTTTCCCTGAATCCCTTCACTAAACATTACCCTGCTCATACTCCAACAGCTCGTCAGGTGCCAAATACCATTCATCTCCATTCACTAACTAACACGCTCACACACGCTTGCTGGAAGTCTAAGCCCCTCACCCACAAAACCTAACAAAACCTCCTTTACCCTAACCTCCCTCCAACCTTTTCGAGGACGACACCTACCCCGCCTTCCTTCCCCTACTGTTTATACGCTCTCCATGTCATTCTGCTTTGATCCATTCTCTCTAAATGACCAAACCACCTCAACAAACCCTCTTCAGCCCTCTAATACTTTTATTAACTCCACACCTTCTCCTAATTTCTACACTCCAAATTTTCTACATAATATTCACACCACACATTGCCCTTAGACAGGACATATCCACTGCCTCCAACCGCCTCCTCGCTGCAGCATTTACAAACCAAGCTTCACACCCATGTAAGAGTTGGTACTACTATACTTTCATATATTCCTTCTTTTTCTCCAGAGTTAACATTTTTTGTCTCCACATATACCTCAATGCACCACTCACCTTTTTTCCTTCATTAATTCTATGATTAACCTTATCCTTCATTAAACCATCCGCTGACATGTCAACTCCCAAATGCAGTGGTCCCTCGCTTTTCGTAGTTCTCGGCAATCGTAAATTTCGCCAATCATAGGGGTATTTTCGTATAAACATGGACTCGCTTTTCATAGGTTGACTCGCGAGTCGTAGTTCGTCCGGGACGCGTACCCACAGCGTGAGCCGTGGCGGCAGCCAGTCTGGCATTGTTTACCAGTGAGCGAAGGTCCCCTCACGTGCTCCAGCGAAATATTTCATAATATTCCATTTATTTTAGTGCTTGCAAGTACTAAATAAGCTACCATGGCTCCAAAGAAAGCTCCTAGTGCCAAGCCTGTGGTAAAGAAGGTGAGAAATACGACTGAATTTAAGAAAACCATCATTGAACAATATGAAAGTGGTACAAGTGTGGTCGAACTGTCCAGGATGTATGAGAAACCCTACACAACCTTATGTTCCATAGTGGCCAAGAAAAAGGAAATCAAGGACGCTGTTGTTGCAAAGGGAGTAACTATGCTGACAAAAATGAGATCACAAGTACTGAAGAGGTTGAGAAGTTATTATTGTTGTGGATAAATGAGAAACAATTAGCAGGAGATACTCTTATGACTTCGATTATTTGTGAAAAGGCTAGGCAGTTGCATGAAGATTTGGTAAAGAAATTGCCTGCAAATAGTGGTGATGTGAGTGAATTTAAGGCCAGCAAAGGCTGGTTTGAGAGATTTAAGAACCGTGCTGGCATACACAGTGTGATAAGGCATGGTGAGGCTGCCAGTTCGGACCATAAGGCGGCTGAAAAATATGTGCATGAATTTCAGGAGTACATAGAGGCTGAAGGACTGAAACCTGAACAAGTGTTCAATTGTGACGAAACAGGCCTCTTTTGGAAAACATGCCAAAGAGGACCTTCATTACACAAGAGGAAAAGGCAATGCCAGGACACAAGCCTATGAAAGACAGGCTGACGCTAATGTTCTGTGCTAATGCCAGTGGGGATTTCAAAGTGAAGCCATTACTAGTGTACCATTCAGAAAATCCCAGTGTGTTCAGGAAAAACAATGTTATGAAGAGTAAATTGTGTGCGTCTTGGAAATCTAATAGTAAGGCATGGGTCACGAGGGAAATTTTCGTCGAGTGGTTCAATGAAGTGTTTGGCCCTAGTGTGAAGGAGTATCTCCTGGAAAAGAAATTGGATCTCAGGTGCGTGCTAGTAATGGACAATGCACCTGCTCATCCTCCAAACTTGGATGACCTAATTTTTGAGGAGTTTGGGTTCATCACAGTAAAGTTCTTGCCCCCGAATACCACTCCTCTCCTCCAGCCCATGGACCAGCAGGTCACTGCAAACTTTAAAAAACTCTACACCAAAGCAATGTTTCACAGGTGCTTGACTGTGACCACAGACACTCACTTGACCCTAAGGGAATTTTGGAGAGAACACTTCAGCATCCTCCATTGCATAACCCTTATAGGTTTGGCTTGGGAGGGAGTGACTACCAGGACTTTGAACTCTGCCTGGAGAAAATTGTGGCCAGATTGTGTCGACAAGAGGGATTTTGAAGGGTTTGGGACTGACCCTGATGAGCCTATGTCTGTTGTAAAATCAACTGTGGCACTGGGGAGTTCCATGGGGTTGGATGTGAGTTTGGAGGATGTGGAAAAATTGGTGGAAGACCACAACGAAGAGCTCACCACTGAGGAGCTGCAAGAGCTTCAGCAGGAAGAGCAACACATCGCAGCTCAGAATCTTGCTGCAGAGGAGGAGGAAGAGAGATGGAAGAAGGTGCCTTCTTCAGAAATTAAAGAGATTTTTACTATGTGGGGTAAGATGGAAAGCTTTATGGAGAAACATCACCCTAACAAGGTTGTTGCAAGCCATATTGGCAACATGTAGAGTGACAAAGTCTTGGGCCATTTTAGGGAAGTGTTAAAGAGACGCCAGAAACAGAGCTCTCTCCACAGTTATTTTGCGAGACAGGACTCCATTGACTCTCAAGGTGGTCCTAGTGGCATTAAGAAACAGAGAAGACAAGCAACCCCAGAAAAGCAATTGGTACCGGAGGTGTTGAGGGAAGGGGATTCCCCTTCCAAACTATAAACAATCCAATCTCTCTCCTCCTCCAGTCTCCCATACACTAAGAAGAATCTCCAATAAAGGTTAGTGTTATGCTGTTAATGTGTCATTCATCATTTCCCATTGTATAGTTTATGTACTACAGTGGAACCTCAAAAATCGAACGTATCACATATCGAACATTTCGAAAATAAGACCACTTTTTTCAGACAAACTATGTCCCTATTATCGAAAGCGCCCCTATTTTCGGACCGCCGGGTATGGGACCTGTCCGCTGGGCCACTCTGTCCGCGTCCCCACACATGCGCCGTGAGCAGTCTAGCTTTGTTTATGCTTGAGTGAACACTAACCTGCCATCTCATTCACACATTTTATGATTATTTAATTGTGTTTAGTGCTTGTGGGACTGTGAAATAAGCTGCCATGGGCCCAAAGAAACTTACTAGCGGTACCCCTGTGGTAAAGAAAGTGAGAAACACCATAGATGTGAAGAAGGAAATAATACAGAAGTATGAGAGCGTTATGAGACTTGTTGAGCTTGCCAGGATGTACAGAGGACTCTGGACAGTTATTTTGTGAGAAACAGACAACTGTGGAGTTGTTTTGTGAATCAGAAACAGACGACTGTGGACAGTTATTTTGTGAGACTGGGGTCCAATGACTCTCAAGCTGGTCCTAGTGGCATTAAAATACAGAGAAGGGAAGCAACCCCAGAGAGGGCTTTGATACCGGAAGTCCTCATGGAGGGGGATTCTCCTTCCAAACAATAACCCCAACTCCCTCTCTCCTCCTCCCTATCTTCCAGATGCCATCACCAATCTTCAATAAAGGAAAGTAAAAATGTTATTTTATATCACTATACATATTTAAAGACTATAGCATTTGTTGTGGGTATGTAAAACTGTAATTAATCTCTATAAAACGTATTTTTTTCTTGTGAATATTTTTGGCTTTCTGGAACAGATTAATTGTATTTTCATTATTTCTTATGGGAAATATTGCTTCGAATTTCAGACTTTTCGAATTTAGAACTAGCTCCTGGAATGGATTAAGTTCGAAATTTGAGGTTCCACTGTACATGTATATTTCATGTAAAAAATTTTTTTGTTTTAATACTTCTGGGTGTCAGTAACGGATTAATTGTATTTACATTATTTCTTAGGGGAAAATTGATTCGCAAATCGTAGATTTCGTTAATAGTAGCAACTCCAGGAACGGATTAACTACGAAAAACAAGGGACCACTGTACTTGCAACATCTGCCACACTGCTCCCCTATCCACTCTATCATATGCCTTCTCTAAATCCATAAATTCAATAAAATCTTCCCTACCTTTACCTAAATACTGTTCACATACATTCTTCAATGATCTACACATCCCCTACCCACTCTAAAACCTCCTTGCTCATCCGCAATCCTACATTCCGTCTTACCTCTAATTCTTTCAATAATAACCCTACCGTACACTTTTCTTGGTATACTCAGTTAATTCATTCCTCAATAATTCTTACAATCTCTTTTGTCCCCCTTTCCTTTATATAAAGGGACTATACATGCTCTCTAGCAATCCCTAGGTACATTCCCATCTTTCATACATTTATTAAACAAAAATACCAACCACTCCAACACTGTATCCCCCCTGCTTTTAACATTTCTGTCATGATCCCGTCAGTTCCAGCTGCTTTACCCCCTTTCTTTCTACGTAATGCCTCACGCACCTCCCCCACACTCACATCCTGCTCTTCTTCACTCCTAAAAGATGGTATACCTCCCTGGGCAGTGCATGAAATTACCGCCTCCCTTTCTTTATCGACATTTAAAAGTTCCTCAAAATATTCCCGCCATCTACCCAATACCTCCGGCTCCCCATCTACTAACTCCCCTTTAACCGACATATCCATTTGTTCTCTAGGTTTTCTTAACTTGTTTAACTAGCTCCAAAATTTTTTTCTTATTTTCATTAATATTTCATGACAGTGCCTCTCTCACTCTATCATCTACTCTCCTTTTGCACTCTCTCACCACTCTCTTCACCTTTCTTTTACTCTCCATATACTCTACTCTTCACATAACACTTTTGCTTTGTAAAACCCTGTTAATATACAGCAATATTTCACTACTTGCCTCCATCATTTCCCTCATCCTCATATCCAACATATATAGGGACATAAATCATAGCGCCAATACTAGAATAAAAGACTAAACTAGGATTTGCATTTGAGTGGCATATATAGAGGACACTGTAAATCTCCAAGCAGATATAAACAAATTTTCCAGCAGGCCACACATCACCCAGTCTGTCTTCAAGAAATAACTAGACCAATTCCTCATGTCTGTTCCTAATTAGCTGGGCTGTGGTGCATAAATTGGAATTTGTGTGACTGTGACACCAACAGCCTGGCTGCTCAGAAAAGCCACCTGGAGGCCTGGTCTGGGACCGAGTCATGGGGACACTGACCCCTCGGAACACACTTGAAATAACCTAGAGAGAACAAGGGATTTAACCCTTTGACTGTCGCAAGCCCCTTTCTGAAACTGTCATTGTCGGGGAAAAAAAAAAAAAAAAAAAAAACACTTGTGAAATGATAGAGAATCTTTTCTTGACGGCAATGACACCAAAGTATGAAATTTGATCGAAAACTTACGAAATTACGCTCCTGTGAAAGTTAGTGATCTCGGCGATATATATGCATTGGCGATTTTGCTGACTTTGATCCCTATTTTCGGCCAATTCCATTGTTCCAGTCGTCCAAACTCATAGTTATTTCTTTAGAACTCCATTTTTTCTATCAAATGAGTACAAGAAACTGCCCATTTACTGATTTCAATTACCTAATAAAGTGGTCAGAAATTGACAATTTGGCCAATTTCACACAAATTAAAAAAGATGCCAATTTCAAAATAGGGTCCAGAATAAACAATGCAGACATTCTTGGAACAAAAATAACATATCCTCTGCTCATTAGTCATGTGTCTAGGCCACTCTTATATTACTCTTGATTTCTATTTTGATTTTTTATTCACACAAAAATTAGAATATTTACTGTATTATTGTAAAAATGGTGTAAATAATATCAGTGCACGAGTGAAAGAATATTAGACTCCCCAGCTGATGTGTATTGGATGTGTGGTGTGATTTGTTTACTCTTGAACATTGGAAAAAATCAAACATTTCTGCTACTTTGAGCTCAATTTCAAGGTCGTTTTCATCGTGAAACTAATCAAAATCGTCTCTTTTTCTGTAATATGTTTTCCATTCTATCAAATGAGATCAAGAAAACAAGATTACAACCATAAATACAAAATGAAAATACACCTCAAAGTCGGCGTTTTAATCCAAAAATACGATTGGAGTTTTTATTTTCTCATTATGCACTGAGTGCTGCAGGATTTTTTTATACAGTGCACACTGACCACACAGACCCATTTTCTCACATATGGGCCTACCAGCTTTCTCCTGCTTGATTTGAAGCCGCTAGAATTATTGAGTATATGTCCAAAACCCTGGCTCATAAGACATACATATACGACCAAAACAGTCAAAGGGTTAAGGGAGCCATCAGTGGCTTGGCAAATTTTGTTTTGAAGGTTCTTGTTAGCCATTCTACCATTTTCCTTGCAGGTGTGATAACGATACTTTTGTGATCCTTGAGTATGTGGTCCTCTGACATTTTTACCCCCCAACAAAGTCTTTCACATTAGATTTTTGTTCTATTCTCTAGTTGGAGTTAGTTTTATACTAATTTCTAGTCTTTTTTTATTTCATTAATAAAATGTAGAACAGAGAATAAAACTAGCTCCAAAAAACACACTTATTAACCCTCTAACTGTCGAAACGTAGATCTACGTTTGTGCGCGTAGCGCTCCAACCTTGATTTTTCTCCATTAGAAAGAATGCAAAAAAAAACATAGATCTACGTTTGGAGCGCTACGCGAGCAAACGTAATTCTACATTTGGACAGTTTAAGGGTTAGAAACCACCTATCTCAATTCACTCCTTTTTAACACATTCAAATAAGAATGGTGGATGCTCAAGCCCCTAAAACTCAAAGCTTCCCTTAACCCCTCCCTCCAACTGTCCCTTGAATGACCCCTATCCCTCGTACATTTCACCCTGGATTTATATACACTCTTCTTCATCAGATCCCCCTCCACCCTCTCAATACCCAAACCACATCGGCAATTCCTCCTCAGCCCTCTGATTTTCTTTGTAACACACTGGTCATCTCCCACCGAGGCAGGGTGACCCAAAAGAGAGAAACTTTCACCACCATTCACCCCATCACTGCCTTGCCAGCAACATGCCAATAATACAGTTCAGATGCCCCTCCAAACTGCAAATATTCCCACCCCTCCTTCAGAGTGGAAGTATTGTACTTCCCACCTCCAAGACTCTAGTCCAGCTAACTGGTTTCCCTGCTTACACCACACCATCTTTTAATATACTGCACACAGTAAATAAAATCATTTTAGTGTTTGCATGTGCAACCAAGGGCAAGTGATCTACTATATATTCAAATACTATATAAAATAGGGTTATTTTTAGAGCCTCTCCAAACCCAGATCATTCATCAAGATCTGGATTGTAAACCCTTATCAAATCATTACAATTCATATAATCAAATGCACAAGAATAAGAGCTCAAGATAAAGCTCAGGCTTTTGTCTCAAAAATGCATGAAATTTTGTGCAAGCATTCACATGTGAAGTTCCAATGCTTGCTTTTACTCACCTTTATCCTCTCCTTCAGTTCCTACATGAGAGTAAGAAGCAAGATGACTAGCTTTAGTGAACAATAAAAACATGAAAACAAATCTGACTAATAGTAAATTTTAGGCAAAATATAGTGCATCTGTGGTAAATGTGAAAATAAAATTATTAGAATTATAACAGCTTAAAAAATAAGCATATTTATGGCTAAGTGCTGTCAATTTCTAAAAGACAAATAGGTAAAAATGGCCCACTATAAAAGAATTGTATGCAATGTTATATGGGGGCCATTTTTATCCCACATAATCATGTGCTTAATTTTTCTGAAATTAATAAGACAAAAGCAGCAAGAAAGCAAGTTGTGGTGGATGGGTTTTCTTTGTGTCACATACATACCTACTGTGCACACACACACACAAATATAAAAACTGCATTGAGAAAGCTAGAAAAAAAAAAAAAAAAAAGACCTCAAAACGCTGTTCACCACATGTGAGAGACTAATCTTAGAATATGCAGCACCAGTGAGAAACCTTCAACTTATCAACACAAAATAAAACCACGAGATAATCCAAAAGAATGCATGCAGATGAATGCTTCGACCACAAGACATCTTGTGACCCCGAGGATCAGAGAACTAGGGGAATGATCACAACATACAAAACCAGCTGGTAAAAAAAATGAGGACAGGCTTTTTATATGTTCGTTTCTCTTTATAGTTAAGGCCTCACACAGTTTTGTCTTGGAAAAGGCATCCTAGCTAGCATATGGTCAGACATGCTGTTGCTGTTTGTCACAAACAGTCTGATGTAGGTATCCCAAGTCCAATCAGTTCAAGAAATGATTTGAAGAAATTTGTTAAATGCCTCTTTCAAGATAATTAATCGAGTATTAGTAATTCATTTTATATTTGAAGTTAAGGAGTTGAAAAATCCTTGGATTTTTCAGTTTCACCGAGATATTTTTCAGTCTACTTAGCATACCTGTTTTCAATGGGGGGTGGGGGCACGACTGTATTTTGCATTTTCTATGATGTCATCTGCTCTAATATGGAGGTTACTAGTATGCAAATTTGTAAACAGTTTCTCCAGTATCTTACTAATTTAAATTAAAATATAGCAAGGCCTAGTCTGTATTTTTTTTTTCAATACGTCAGTCGTCTCCCACAAAGGCAGGGTGATCCAAAAAGGAAGAAAATCCCCAAAAAGAAAATACTTTCAACATCATTCAACACTTTCACCTCACTCATACATAATCATTCTCATTGCAGAGTCACTCAGATACAACAGTTTAGAAGTCCCTCCAAACTGCCAATATCCCAAACCCCTCCTTTAGTCTGTATATCAATATATAATTTAGCCATAATCCTGGGGAAGAGTAACGGAGGAGTCTGGTGGGGCAGAAACAATGCAGAGTGAGGCTTGACTAGGCAGGGCACAAGTTACCTGGAGGTTATTCCGGGGATCAACGCCCCCGCGGCCCGGTCCACGACCAGGCCAATTCCCACCAAGGCAGGGTGGCCCGAAAAAGAAAAACCCTCACCATCATTCACTCCATCACTGTCTTGCCAGAAGGGTGCTTTACACTACAGTTTTTAAACTGCAACATTAACACCCCTCCTTCAGAGCGCAGGCACTGTACTTCCCATCTCCAGGACTCAAGTCCGGTCTGCCGGATTCCCTGAACCCCTTCATAAATGTTACTTTGCTCACACTCCAACAGCACGTCAAGTATTAAAAACCATTCGTCTCCATTCACTATCAAACACGCTCACGCACGCCTGCTGGAAGTCCAAGCCCCTCGCACACAAAACCTCCTTTACCCCCTCCCTCCAACCTTTCCTAGGCCGACCCCTACCCCGCCTTCCTTCCACTACAGACTGATACACTCTTGAAGTCATTCTGTCTCGCTCCATTCTCTCTACATGTCCGAACCACCTCAACAACCCTTCCTCAGCCCTCTGGACAACAGTTTTGGTAATCCCGCACCTCCTCCTAACTTCCAAACTACGAATTCTCTGCATTATATTCACACCACACATTGCCCTCAGACATGACATCTCCACTGCCTCCAGCCTTCTCCTCGCTGCAACATTCATCACCCATGCTTCACACCCATATAAGAGCATTGGTAAAACTATACTCTCATACATTCCCCTCTTTGCCTCCAAGGACAAAGTTCTTTGTCTCCACAGACTCCTAAGTGCACCACTCACCCTTTTCCCCTCATCAATTCTATGATTCACCTCATCCTTCATAGACCCATCCGCTGACACGTCCACTCCCAAATATCTGAATACATTCACCTCCTCCATACTCTCTCCCTCCAATCTGATATCCAGTCTTTCATCACCTAATCCTTTTGTTATCCTCATAACCTTACTCTTTCCTGTATTCACTTTTAATTTTCTTCTTTTGCACACCCTACCAAATTCATCCACCAATCTCTGCAACTTCTCTTCAGAATCTCCCAAGAGCACAGTGTCATCAGCAAAGAGCAACTGTGACAACTCCCACTTTATGTGTGATTCTTTATCTTTTAACTCCACGCCTCTTGTCAAGACCCTCGCATTTACTTCTCTCACAACCCCATCTATAAATATATTAAACAACCACGGTGACATCACACATCCTTGTCTAAGGCCTACTTTTACTGGGAAATAATTTCCCTCTTTCCTACACACACTAACTTGAGCCTATCCTCGTAAAAACTCTTCACTGCTTTCAGTAACCTACCTCCTACACCATACACCTGCAACATCTGCCACATTGGCCCCTTATCCACCCTGTCATACGCCTTTTCCAAATCCATAAATGCCACAAAGACCTCTTTAGCCTTATCTAAATACTGTTCACTTATATGTTTCACTGTAAACACCTGATCCACACACCCCCTACCTTTCCTAAAGCCTCCTTGTTCATCTGCTATCCTATTCTCTGTCTTGCTCTTAATTCTTTCAACAATAACTCTACCATACACTTTACCAGGTATACTCAACAGACTTATCCCCCTATAATTTTTGCACTCTCTTTTGTCCCCTTTGCCTTTATACAAAGGAACTATGCATGCTCTCTGCCAATCCCTAGGTACCTTACCCTCTTCCATACATTTATTAAATAATTGCACCAACCACTCCAAAACTATATCCCCACCTGCTTTTAACATTTCTATCTTTATCCCATCAATCCCGGCTGCCTTACCCCCTTTCATTTTACCTACCGCCTCAAGAACTTCCCCCACACTCACAACTGGCTCTTCCTCACTCCTACAAGATGTTATTCCTCCTTGCCCTATACACGAAATCACAGCCTCCCCATCTTCATTAACATTTAACAATTCCTCAAAATATTCCCTCCATCTTCCCAATACCTCCAACTCTTCATTTAATAACTGCCCTCTCCTATTTTTAACTGACAAATCCATTTGTTCTCTAGGCTTCCTTAACTTGTTAATCTCACTCCAAAACTTTTTCTTATTTTCAACAAAATTTGTTGATAACATCTCACCCACTCTCTCATTTGCTCTCTTTTTACATTGCTTCACCACTCTCTTAACCTCTCTCTTTTTCTCCATATACTCTTCCCTCCTTGCATCACTTCTACTTTGTAAAAACTTCTCATATGCTAACTTTTTCTCCCTTACTACTCTCTTTACATCATCATTCCACCAATCGCTCCTCTTCCCTCCCGCACCCACTTTCCTGTAACCACAAACTTCTGCTGAACACTCTAACACTACATTTTTAAACCTACCCCATACCTCTTCGACCCCATTGCCTATGCTCTCATTAGCCCATCTATCCTCCAAAAGCTGTTTATATCTTTCCCTAACTGCCTCCTCTTTTAGTTTGTAAACATTCACCTCTCTCTTCCCTGATGCTTCCATTCTCCTTGTATCCCATCTACCTTTTACTCTCAGTGTAGCTACAACTAAAAAGTGATCTGATATATCTGTGGCCCCTCTATAAACATGTACATCCTGAAGTCTACTCAACAGTCTTTTATCTACCAATACATAATGCAACAAACTACTCTCATTTTGCCCTACATCATATCTTGTATACTTATTTATCCTCTTTTTCTTAAAATATGTATTACCTATAACTAAATCCCTTTCTATACAAAGTTCAATCAAAGGGCTCCCATTATCATTTACACCTAGCACCCCAAACTTACCTACCACACCCTCTCTAAAAGTTTCTCCTACTTTAGCATTTAGGTCCCCTACCACAATTATTCTCTCACTTGGTTCAAAGGCTCCTATACATTCACTTAACATCTCCCAAAATCTCTCTCTCTCCTCTGCATTCCTCTCTTCTCCAGGTGCATACACGCTTATTATGACCCACTTCTCGCATCCAACCTTTACTTTAATCCACATAATTCTTGCATTTACACATTCATATTCTCTTTTCTCCTTCCATAACTGATCATTCAACATTACTGCTACCCCTTCCTTTGCTCTAACTCTCTCAGATACTCCAGATTTAATCCCATTTATTTCTCCCCACCGAAACTCCCCTACCCCCTTCAGCTTTGTTTTGCTTAGGGCCAGGACATCCAACTTCTTTTCATTCATAACATCAGCAATCATCTGTTTCTTGTCATCCGCACTACATCCACGCACATTCAAGCATCCCAGTTTTATAAAGTTTTTCTTCTTCTCTTTTTTAGTAAATGTTTACAGGAGAAGGGGTTACTAGCCCATTGCTCCCGGCATTTTAGTCGCCTCATACGACACGCATGGCTTACGGAGGAAAGATTCTTTTCCACTTCCCCATGGACAATAGAAGAAATAAAGAAGAACAAGAGCTATTTAGAAAAAGGGGAAAAACCTAGATGTATGTACTCACCTAGTTGAGGTTGCGGGGGTCGAGTCCGAGCTCCTGGCCCCGTATATGTATATATATATATGCATGTGCGTGTCTGTGAAGTGTGACCAAAGTGTAAGTAGGAGTAGCAAGATATCCCTCTTATCTAGCATGTTTATGAGACAGAAAAAGAAACCAGCAATCCTACCATCATGCAAAACAGTTACAGGTTTCTGTTTCACAGTCATCTGGCAGGATGGTAGTACTTCCCTGGGTGGTTGCTGTCTACCAACCTACTACCTACAGTAATGTTAATTATTATTACCACCAGAGAGAAGCACTAAACCTGTACAAGTTATACCACCAGAGGAATGGGAGACAATCAGGTATAACCAAAGAAAGGGAAGGACAGGCTAAGTTCTTTGGATCAAGAACACATCATTAGTATTAGAACATCTCTCTTGAAAGGTGTATTAAACTGTACCTAAGGTACTTTTATCAAAATAAAGCACTACTGTACACAATATTTGCAAGTAAATAATATTCATACAAATATTTTGTTTTGTGTGATATCAGTCCATTACAATAACTGATCAGGCTGCACCTGCAAAGGCAATGAGTGCTTTTCTAATGTAGCTTACACCAACACAAGATACTGTACAACATTTTGACATTTCAATCCATAACTTGTTTACTGTTTTTCACTACAACCAGACTCAGTTTTGGTGCAAGCAACATGTAGCTGTCTACCATTCCAGAATAGAATATTTGAAGCTCATATTCTGCACTACCCAGAAAATTTTTACTACGGAACGACAATAACTCGCCACACGGATTAACGGCAGCAGAGAAGCAACAGTCTAGTTGTGCCTCTCCCAAGATAATTTGTTATTTCAATAAACCCTGGTTCTGCCCAATGGTTATCAGCATCTGAACTGTCTGTTCAAGTATACAGTAGTGTATTTCTTAAGATCATCCATATGAGAGCTAGATAGGTAGCATGAGCTAGAGAGGTCATCCTATGAATACCATATCATCCTCCTTCCAAACATTTCTGCCACACACACACACACATTGTCTTTTCACTTGACTTACTGGATTTAGTACTTTTGTGAATATAATAACTTTTTTTTTTTAACACACTGGCTGTTTCCCACCGAGGCAGGGTGACCCAAAAAGAAAGAAAAAGAAAAAAAAAAAACTTTCATCATTATTTATACATAATCACTGTCTTTGCAGAGGTGCTCAGATATGACAGCTTAGCTGTCACTCCAAACAGCCAACATCCCAAACCCCTCTTTTAAATTGCAGGCATTGTACTCCCCACCTCCAGGACCCAAGTCCAGCTAACTATAACTATCTGTTGTTATATATTTATTAGAAGGTAATATGTTTACTGGCTATAATACTGGCAACGTGCAGTATTTTTACCATCCTCTCTACCTCTTCTTTGATGTCTCTCATTCATTTCCAGTATCTGGTGCCAACAGTGCCAACATCTGATAATGGAAAGTAGAGAAATTTGCAGTTTACAGCAGTTTGCTAGTGTCTACATGCCAGTGAGATATTAAGTGCTCTTTTAAGATTATTTGTTTAAAAAATAAAATAATAATAATAATAATAATAAATAATACAAGCACGTATGGGAAGAATTCTCCCTTTGAGAACAGATCAAGAGACTTGAACCTACATTGTTGAAAGACACAGAACGAGGTGAGATATGATTCAAGTGTACAAGTGGTAGATCGATATAAATAAAGGGATATGAATGGTGTGCTGAATATTTCAATATAAAGCAGGGGCTAGCATAAATTCAAATTTACAAAGCATAGGTAGTAAGTTGGTAGACAGCAACCACCCAGGGAAGTACTACCGTCCTGCCAGATGACTGTGAAACAGAAACCTGTAACTGTTTTGCATGATGGTATGATTACTGGTGTCTTTTTCTGTCTCATAAACACACTAGATAACAGGGATATCTTGCTACTCCAACTTACACTTTGGTCACACTTCACAGACACGCACATGCATATATATATACATACATCTAGGTTTTTCTCCTTTTTCTACATAGCTCTTGTTCTTCTTTATTTCTTCTATTGTCCATGGGGAAGTGGAAAAGAATCTTTCCTCCGTAAGCCATGCGTGTCGTATGAGGCGACTAAAATGCCGGGAGCAATGGGCTAGTAACCCCTTCTCCAGTAGACATTTACTAAAAAAGAGAAGAAAAACTTTATAAAACTGGGATGCTTGAATGTGCGTGGATGTAGTGCAGATGACAAGAAACAGATGATTGCTGATGTTATGAATGAAAAGAAGTTGGATGTCCTGGCCCTAAGCAAAACAAAGCTGAAGGGGGTAGGGGAGTTTTGGTGGGGAGAAATAAATGGGATTAAATCTGGAGTATCTGAGAGAGTTAGAGCAAAGGAAGGGGTAGCAGTAATGTTGAATGATCAGTTATGGAAGGAGAAAAGAGAATATGAATGTGTAAATGCAAGAATTATGTGGATTAAAGTAAAGGTTGGATGCGAGAAGTGGGTCATAATAAGCGTGTATGCACCTGGAGAAGAGAGGAATGCAGAGGAGAGAGAGAGATTTTGGGAGATATTAAGTGAATGTATAGGAGCCTTTGAACCAAGTGAGAGAGTAACTGTGGTAGGGGACCTGAATGCTAAAGTAGGAGAAACTTTTAGAGAGGGTGTGGTAGGTAAGTTTGGGGTGCCAGGTGTAAATGATAATGGGAGCCCTTTGATTGAACTTTGTATAGAAAGGGATTTAGTTATAGGTAATACATATTTTAAGAAAAAGAGGATAAATAAGTATACAAGATATGATGCAGGGCAAAATGACAGTAGTTTGTTGCATTATGTATTGGTAGATAAAAGACTGTTGAGTAGACTTCAGGATGTACATGTTTATAGAGGGGCCACAGATATAACAGATCACTTTCTAGTTGTAGCTACACTGAGAGTAAAAGGTAGATGGGATACAAGGAGAATAGAAGCATCAGGAAACAGAGGTGTGAAGGTTTATAAACTAAAAGAGGAGGCAGTTAGGGAAAGATATAAACAGCTATTGGAGGATAGATGGGCTAATGAGAGCATAGGCAATGGGGTCGAAGAGGTATGGGGTAGGTTTAAAAATGTAGTGTTAGAGTGTTCAGCAGAAGTTTGTGGTTACAGGAAAGTGGGTGCGGGAGGGAAGAGGAGCGATTGGTGGAATGATGATGTAAAGAGAGTAGTAAGGGAGAAAAAGTTAGCATATGAGAAGTTTTTACAAAGTAGAAGTGATGCAAGGAGGGAAGAGTATATGGAGAAAAAGAGAGAGGTTAAGAGAGTGGTGAAGCAATGTAAAAAGAGAGCAAATGAGAGAGTGGGTGAGATGTTATCAACAAATTTTGTTGAAAATAAGAAAAAGTTTTGGAGTGAGATTAACAAGTTAAGAAAGCCTAGAGAACAAATGGATTTGTCAGTTAAAAATAGGAGAGGGCAGTTATTAAATGAAGAGTTGGAGGTATTGGGAAGATGGAGGGAATATTTTGAGGAATTGTTAAATGTTGATGAAGATAGGGAAGCTGTGATTTCATGTATAGGGCAAGGAGGAATAACATCTTGTAGGAGTGAGGAAGAGCCAGTTTTGAGTGTGGGGGAAGTTCGTGAGGCAGTAGGTAAAATGAAAGGGGGTAAGGCAGCTGGGATTGATGGGATAAAGATAGAAATGTTAAAAGCAGGTGGGGATATAGTTTTGGAGTGGTTGGTGCAATTATTTAACAAATGTATGGAAGAGGGTAAGGTACCTACGGATTGGCAGAGAGCATGCATAGTTCCTTTGTATAAAGGCAAAGGGGACAAAAGAGAGTGCAAAAATTATAGGGGGATAAGTCTGTTGAGTATACTTGGTAAAGTGTATGGTAGAGTTATTGTTGAAAGAATTAAAAGTAAGACTGAGAATAGGATAGCAGATGAACAAGGAGGCTTTAGGAAAGGTAGGGGGTGTGTGGACCAGGTGTTTACAGTGAAACATATAAGTGAACAGTATTTAGATAAGGCTAAAGAGGTCTTTGTGGCCTTTATGGATTTGGAAAAGGCGTATGACAGGGTGGATAGGGGGGCAATGTGGCAGATGTTGCAGGTGTATGGTGTAGGAGGTAGGTTACTGAAAGCAGTGAAGAGTTTTTACGAGGATAGTGAGGCTCAAGTTAGAGTACATAGGAAAGAGGGAAATTATTTCCCAGTAAAAGTAGGCCTTAGACAAGGATGTGTGATGTCACCGTGGTTGTTTAATATATTTATAGATGGGGTTGTAAGAGAAGTAAATGCGAGGGTCTTGACAAGAGGCGTGGAGTTAAAAGATAAAGAATCACACATTAAGTGGGAGCTGTCACAGTTGCTCTTTGCTGATGACACTGTGCTCTTGGGAGATTCTGAAGAGAAGTTGCAGAGATTGGTGGATGAATTTGGTAGGGTGTGCAAAAGAAGAAAATTAAAAGTGAATACAGGAAAGAGTAAGGTTATGAGGATAACAAAAATATTAGGTGATGAAAGATTGGATATCAGATTGGAGGGAGAGAGTATGGAGGAGGTGAATGTATTCAGATATTTGGGAGTGGACGTGTCAGCGGATGGGTCTATAAAGGATGAGGTGAATCATAGAATTGATGAGGGAAAAAGGGTGAGTGGTGCACTTAGGAGTCTGTGGAGACAAAGAACTTTGTCCTTGGAGGCAAAGAGGGCAATGTATGAGAGTATAGTTTTACCAACGCTCTTATATGGGTGTGAAGCATGGGTGATGAATGTTGCAGCGAGGAGAAGCCTGGAGGCAGTGGAGATGTCATGTCTGAGGGCAATGTGTGGTGTGAATATAATGCAGAGAATTCGTAGTTTGGAAGTTAGGAGGAGGTGCGGGATTACCAAAACTGTTGTCCAGAGGGCTGAGGAAGGGTTGTTGAGGTGGTTCGGACATGTAGAGAGAGTGGAGCGAAACAGAATGACTTCAAGAGTGTATCAGTCTGTAGTGGAAGGAAGGCGGGGTAGGGGTCGGCCTAGGAAAGGTTGGAGGGAGGGGGTAAAGGAGGTTTTGTGTGCGAGGGGCTTGGACTTCCAGCAGGCGTGCGTGAGCCTGTTTGATAGGAGTGAATGGAGACGAATGGTTTTTAATACTTGACGTGCTGTTGGAGTGTGAGCAAAGTAACATTTATGAAGGGGTTCAGGGAAACCGGCAGGCCGGACTTGAGTCCTGGAGATGGGAAGTACAGTGCCTGCACTCTGAAGGAGGGGTGTTAATGTTGCAGTTTAAAAACTGTAGTGTAAAGCACCCTTCTGGCAAGACAGTGATGGAGTGAATGATGGTGAAAGTTTTTCTTTTTCGGGCCACCCTGCCTTGGTGGGAATCGGCAAGTGTGATAATAAAATAAAAATATAAGGAAGCTACTTCTTGCCACTTCTACTTACACTTAGGTCACACTACACATACATGTACACATTTATTTATACACACTCATCTGAGTTTTCTTTGATTTTATCTTAATAGTTCTTGATCTTATTAGTTTTCCTTTTATATCCATGGGGAAGTGGAATAAGAATCTTTCCTCCGTAAGCCATGCGTGTTGTAAAAGTCAACTAAAATGCCTGGAACAATGGGCTAGTAACCCCTTTTCCTGTAAAGATTACTAAAAAGAATAAGAAGAAAATTGTCAAAGTGGGAAGTCTGAATGTGCGTGGATGTTGTGCAAATGATAAGAAAGAGATGATTGTGGATGTTATGAATGAGAAGAAACTGGATGTCCTGGCTTTAAGTGAAACAAAGCTGAAGGGGGTGGGAGAGTTTCAATGGAGAGGAATAAATGGGATTAGGTCAGGGGTTTCAAATAGAGTTAGAGCTAAAGAAGGAGTAGCAATAATGTTGAAGGGTAAGCTATGGCAGGAAAAGAGGGACTACAAATGTATAAATTCAAGGATTATGTGGAGTAAAATAAAGATTGGATGTGAAAAGTGGGTTATAGTAAGCGTGTATGCACCTGGAGAAGAGAGAAGTGTAGAGGAGAGAGAGAGATTCTGGGAAATGTTGAGTGAATGCATGGGGAGTTTTGAATCAAGTGTGAGAGTAATGGTGGTTGGGGATTTCAATGCTAAAGTGGGTAAAAATGTTATGGAGGGAGTAGTAGGTAAATTTGGGGTGCCAGGGGTAAATGTAAATGGGGAGCCTTTAATTGAGCTATGTGTAGAAAGAAATTTGGTAATAAGTAATACATATTTTATGAAAAAGAGGATAAATAAATATTCAAGGGATGATGTAGCACGTAATGAAAGTAGTTTGTTAGATTATGTATTGGTGGATAAAAGGTTGATGGGTAGGCTCCAGGATGTACATGTTTATAGAGCGGCAACTGATATATCGGATCATTATTTAGTTGTAGCTACAGTTAGAGTAAGAGGTAGATGGGAAAAGAGAAAGGTGGCAACAACAAGTAAGAGGGAGGTGAAAGTGTATAAACTAAGGGAGGAGGAAGTTCGGGCGAGATATAAGCAACTATTGGCAGAAAGGTGGGCTAGTGCAAAGATGAGTAGTGGGGAGGTTGAAGAGGGTTGGAATAGTTTTAAAAATGTGGGGCAGAAGTTTGTGGTTATGGGAGGGTGGGGGCAGGAGGAAAGAGGAGTGATTGGTGGAATGATGAAGTAAAGGGTGTGATAAAAGAGAAAAAGGTAGCTTACGAGAGGTTTTTACAAAGCAGAAGTGTTATAAGAAGAGCAGAGTATATGGAGAGTAAAAGAAAGGTGAAGAGAGTGGTGAGAGAGTGCAAAAGGAGAGCAGATGAAAGAGTGGGAGAGGCACTGTCAAGAAATTTTAATGAAAATAAGAAAAAATTTTGGAGTGAGTTAAACAAGTTAAGAAAGCCTAGGGAAAGTATGGATTTGTCAGTTAAAAACAGAGTAGGGGAGTTAATAGATGGGGAGAGGGAGGTATTAGGTAGATGGCGAGAATATTTTGAGGAACTTTTAAATGTTGAGGAAGAAAGGGAGGCAGTAATTTCATGCACTGGCAAGAGAGGTATACCATCTTTTAGGAGTGAAGAAGAGCAGAATGTAAGTGTGGTGGAGGTACGTGAGGCATTACGTAGAATGAAAGGGGGTAAAGCAGCTGGAACTGATGGGATCATGACAGAAATGTTAAAAGCAGGGGGGGATATAGTGTTGGAGTGGTTGGTACTTTTGTTTAATAAATGTATGAAAGAGGGGAAGGTACCTAGGGATTGGCAGAGAGCATGTATAGTCCCTTTATATAAAGGGAAAGGGGACAAAAGAGATTGTAAAAATTATAGAGGAATAAGTTTACTGAGTATACCAGGAAAAGTATACGGTAGGGTTATAATTGAAAGAATTAGAGGTAAGACAGAATGTAGGATTGTGGATGAGCAGGGAGGCTTCAGAGTGGGTAGGGGATGTGTAGATCAAGTGTTTACATTGAAGCATATATGTGAACAGTATTTAGATAAAGGTAGGGAAGTAGGGAAGTACAGTGCCTGCACACTGAAGGAGGGGTGTAAATGTTGCAGTTTAAAAACTGTAGTGTAAAGCACTCTTCTGGCAAGACAGTGATGGAGTGAATGATGGTGAAAGTTTTTCTTTTTCGGGCCACCCTGCCTTGGTGGGAATCGGCCAGTGTGATAATAAGTTTTTATTGCATTTATGGATTTAGAAAAGGCATATGATAGAGTGGATAGAGGAGCAATGTGGCAGATGTTGCAAGTATATGGAATAGGTGGTAAGTTATTAAATGCTGTAAAGAGCTTTTATGAGGATAGTGAGGCTCAGGTTAGGGTATATAGAAGAGAGGGAGAATACTTCCCGGTAAAAGTAGGTCTTAGACAGGGATGTGTAATGTCACCATGGTTGTTTAATATATTTATAGATGGGGTTGTAAAAGAAGTAAATGCTAGGGTGTTCGGGAGAGGAGTGGGATTAAATTACGGGAATCAAATTCAAAATGAGAACTGACACAGTTACTTTTTGCTGATGATACTGTGCTTATGGGAGATTCTAAAGAAAAAGTGCAAAGGTTAGTGGATGAGTTTGAGAATGTGTGTAAAGGTAGAAAGTTGAAAGTGAACATAGAAAAGAGTAAGGTGATGAGGGTATCAAATGATTTAGATAAAGAAAAATTGGATATCAAATTGGGGAGGAGGAGTATGGAAGAAGTGAATGTTTTCAGATACTTGGGAGTTGACGTGTCAGCGGATGGGTTTATGAAGGATGAGGTTAATCATAGAATTGATGAAGCTTGGGTGGTAAATGCAGCAGCGAGGAGACGGTTGGAGGCAGTGGAGATGTCCTGTCTAAGGGCAATGTGTGGTGCAAATATTATGCAGAAAATTCGGAGTGTGGAAATTAGGAGAAGGTGTGGAGTTAATAAAAGCATTAGTCAGAGGGCAGAAGAGGGGTTGTTGAGGTGGTTTGGTCATTTAGAGAGAATGGATCAAAGTAGAATGACATGGAAAGCATATAAATCTATAGGGGAAGGAAGGAGGGGTAGGGGTCATCCTCGAAAGGGTTGGAAAGAGGGGGTAAAGGAGGTTTTGTGGGCGAGGGGCTTGGACTTTCAGCAAGCGTGCATGAGCGTGTTAGATAGGAGTGAATGGAGACGAATGATACTTGGGACCTGACGATCTGTTGGAGTGTGAGCAGGGTAATATTTAGTAAAGGGATTCAGGGAAACCGGTTATTTTCATATAGTCGGACTTGAGTCCTGGAAATGGGAAGTACAATGCCTGCACTTTAAAGGAGGGGTTTGGGATATTGGCAGTTTGGAGGGATATGTTGTGTATCTTTATACGTATATGCTTCTAAACTGTTGTATTCTGAGCACCTCTGCAAAAGCAGTGATAATGTGTGAGTGTGGTGAAAGTGTTGAATGATGATAAAAGTACTTTCTTTTTTGGGATTTTCTTTCTTTTTTGGGTCACCCTGCCTCGGTGGGAGACGGCCGACTTGTTGAAAAAAAAAATAAATAAAAAAATAAGGAAGCACTTCTTTCACAATACATAGAGCAGTATGGGAGTGAACAAACTGCCAAATAGTACCACTGAAGCTAATACAACAGGTAATTTTATAAAACTCCATGAGGAAGTGGAACAGAATTCTTCCTCCGTAAGTCATGTGTGTCACAAGAGGCGACTAAAATGCCGGGAGCAAGAGGCTAGTAATCCCTTCTCCTATATACATTACTAAAGTTAAAAAGAGAAACTTTTGTTTTCCTTTCTGGACCACCCTGCCTCTCGGTGGGATATGGCCGGTTTGTTGAAAGAAAAATTTTATGAAAAGGTTAGACAAACATGAATATAAATAAATGGTTAGGTGTAAAATGGACCTGCCTAGTATGGGCCAGTAGGACTACAACAGTGCTCCTCTTATTTTCATTTTCTTGTGTTTCACAAATAATGGCAGGACATAAGGGCTCTGCAGTAAGCCTACTGGCCCATACAAGTCAAAGTCCTATTCACACTTAATCATTTCTACTCATGTACAGTATTTGTTAAATGTTGATGAAGATAGGGAAGCTGTGATTTCGTGTATAGGGCAAGGAGGAATAACATCTTGTAGGAGTGAGGAAGAGCCAGTTTTGAGTGTGGGGGAAGTTCGTGAGGCAGTAGGTAAAATGAAAGGGGGTAAGGCAGCCGGGATTGATGGGATAAAGATAGAAATGTTAAAAGCAGGTGGGGACATAGTTTTGGAGTGGTTGGTGCAATTATTTAATAAATGTATGGAAGAGGGTAGGGTACCTAGGGATTGGCAGAGAGCATGCATAGTTCCTTTGTATAAAGGCAAAGGGGACAAAAGAGAGTGCAAAAATTATAGGGGGATAAGTCTGTTGAGTATACCTGGTAAAGTGTATGGTAGAGTTATTATTGAAAGAATTAAGAGTAAGACCGAGAATAGGATAGCAGATGAACAAGGAGGCTTTAGGAAAGGTACGGGGTGTGTGGACCAGGTGTTTACAGTGAAAAATATAAGTGAACAGTATTTAGATAAGGCTAAAGAGGTCTTTGTGGCCTTTATGGATTTGGAAAAGGCGTATGACAGGGTGGATAGGGGGCAATGTGGCAGATGTTGCAGGTGTATGGTGTAGGAGGTAGGTTACTGAAAGCAGTTAAGTTTTTATGAGGATAGTGAGGCTCAAGTTAGAGTATGTAGGAAAGAGGGAAATTATTTATCAGTAAAAGTAGGCCTTAGACAAGGATGTGTGATGTCACCGTGGTTGTTTAATATATTTATAGATGGGGTTGTAAGAGAAGTAAATGCGAGGGTCTTGGCAAGAGGCGTGGAGTTAAAAGATAAAGAATCACACAAAGTGGGAGTTGTCACAGTTGCTCTTTGCTGATGACACTGTGCTCTTGGGAGATTCTGAAGAGAAGTTGCAGAGATTGGTGGATGAATTTGGTAGGGTATGCAAAAGAAGAAAATTAAAAGTGAATACAGGAAAGAGTAAGGTTATGAGGATAACAAAAAGATTAGGTGATGAAAGATTGGATATCAGATTGGAGGGAGAGAGTATGGAGGAGGTGAATGTATTCAGATATTTGGGAGTGGACGTGTCAGTGGATGGGTCTATGAAAGATGAGGTGAACCATAGAATTGATGAGGGGAAAAGGGTGAGTGGTGCACTTAGGAGTCTATGGAGACAAAGAACTTTGTCCTTGGAGGCAAAGAGGGCAATGTATGAGAGTATAATTTTACCAACGCTCTTATATGGGTGTGAAGCATGGGTGATGAATGTTGCAGCGAGAAGAAGGCTGGAGGCAGTGGAGATGTCATGTCTGAGGGCAATGTGTGGTGTGAATATAATGCAGAGAATTCGTAGTTTGGAAGTTAGGAGGAGGTGCGGGATTACCAAAACTGTTGTCTAGAGGGCTGAGGAAGGGTTGCTGAGGTGGTTCGGACATGTAGAGAGAATGGAGCGAAACAGAATGACTTCAAGAGTGTATCAGTCTGTAGTGGAAGGAAGGCGGGGTAGGGGTCGGCTTAGGAAAGGTTGGAGGGAGGGGGTAAAGGAGGTTTTGTGTGCGAGGGGCTTGGACTTCCAGCAGGCGTGCGTGAGCGTGTTTGATAGGAGTGAATGGAGACGAATGGTTTTTAATACTTGACATGCTGTTGGAGTGTGAGCAAAGTAACATTTATGAAGGGGTTCAGGGAAACCGGCAGGCCGGACTTGAGTCCTGGAGATGGGAAGTACAGTGCCTGCACTCTGAAGGAGGGGTGTTAATGTTGCAGTTTAAAAACTGAAGTGTAAAGCACCCTTCTGGCAAGACAGTGATGGAGTGAATGATGGTGAAAGCTTTTCTTTTTTGGGCCTCCCTGCCTTGGTGGGAATCGGCCGGTGTGACAATAATAAAAAAAAAAAATTTAAAGCCACCTAGAATATTAGTTTCAGTAATAATGATGTACTTGGCAGCTGGTTTCATTCATCTACAATTCTATTGCCAAAGCTGTAGGTTCCTGTAACTATAGTGCTCACACTATAACTTTGTTTTTTATTATTAACATATCAGCCGTTTCCCACCAAGGCAGGGTGACCCGCAAAAGAAGAAACACTTTCATCATCATTCACTCCATCACTGTCTTGCCAGAGATGTGCCTACACTACAGTTAAAAAACTGCAACTTAACACCCCTCCTTCAGAGTGCAGGCACTGTACTTCCTATCTCCAGGACTCGCGTCCAGCTAACTGATTTTCCTGAATTCCTTCATAAATGTTACTTTACTCACACTCTAACAGCATGTCAAGTCATAAAAACCAGTTGTCTCAACTTGCTCTTACCCAACACACTCACGCATGCATGCTGGAAGTCCAAGCCCCTTAGACACAGAAACCTCCTTTACTCTCCCCTCCAACCTTTACCAGGACGATCCTTACCCCGAATTCCTTCCTCCACAGATTTATATGCCCTCCAAGTCATTCTATTTTGAGCCATCCTCTCTAAATGTCCAAACCACCTCAGCAACCCTTCCTCTGCCCTCTGGATAATACTTTTAGAAACCACGCACCTCCTTCTAATCTCCAAGCTATGGATTCTCTGCATTATATTCACACCACACATTGCTCTCAGACACGATATCCCCACTTCCTCCAGCCTTTTCCATGTTGCATCATTCACCACCCATGTTTCACACCCATATAAGAGTGTTGATATAACTATACTTTCATACATTCCCCTCTTGGCTTCCATGGATAATGTTCCTTGTCTCCGCAGACTCCTCAATGCTCAACTCGCCTTTTTCCCATTCATCAATTCTGTGATTCACCTCATCTTTCATAGACCCATCTGCTGACAGGTTCACTCCCAAATATCTGAATACATTCACTTCCTCCATAATCCTTCCATCCACAATCTTTCATTATCTAAATCTGTTATCCTCATCACCTTGCTCTTTCCTACGTTCACTCCTAACTTCCATCTTTTGCATACCCTTCTGAACTCATTCACAAACCTCTGCAATTTCTCTTCAGAATCTCCTAAAAGCACAGTGCCATCAGCAAAATGCAACTGTGACAACACCCACTTTGTATTAGATTCTTTATCTCTTAATCCCACACCTCTTGCCAACATTTCACTTCTCTTACAACCCCATCTATTAATGTATTGAACAACCATGATGACATCATGCATCCCTATCTAAGGCCTACTTTAATGGTAAATAATCTCCCTCTCTCTTACATACTCTAAGCTGAGCCTCACTATCCTCGTAAAAACACTATAAACACACAACAAACTGGTTATTAAAATCCAAACAAACCTGTGTGTGCAGAGGAGAGCATTAAGATTATGCCTCAGCTGAAGGAAATGATCTACAAAAAAAGAATGAGAGAAAAGAACAAGAGAGGAAATGATTCCAACAAATAAAATACTACAGACCAATGGATAAGAAACAATACCATGACTGCATGGTTGGAAATTACTTACTCATGTGAGCAACAAGGATATTACAAAATATTTCTTCAATGTCAGAGTTGTAAACAAGTGGAATGAGATCACCAATGGCACAGCAGATACAAATTCCATACAAGGCTCATTTATGTCAGGGAAAAGTTAAGAGGTGAAACAAATAGTTGGAGCTCACCCCCATAAAATCAAATGGACAATTACAGCAGAAAGGGAAAGAAAGTGGTAAAAACTGAACACTGACACAATGGAAATTAACTTAACACAAAGTTTCAAAAAATCTATACAATATTGTTTTCATGTTTAAACTAAAAGAGGTGGGACCAAGAGTTAGAGCTCACTCTTGTAAATTCAAATAGCTTGTCACTCTAGAAACCTCTTTCCTATACCTATTTCATGAGTTACCTTCTCTTTCACAGACTTATCTGCCAACACAACCACTCTCAATCCTTTGAGGGTCCAGAGCCCCAATCTGAGACTTGTCCACAAGGTCCAAGAACTTTAGAAAAAAAAATTGTTACTTTTTTCTTGTGAAATGGTCGAGAATCTTTTTCTGAAGGTAACAAAAATTGCTGATGCTTAACCCTTTGAGGGTCGACAGGCCCTCTCCGAAACTCGTTCTCAGGGTCGGCCAAATTTCAAAAAAAAAAAAAATTATTTTTTCTTATGAAAAAATAGTTTTTTTTTCTAAACATTATAGGATAAACAAAAAAAATTTACCATCAATACTTACGGAGATATGGATGCATGAAGTTTGCAGAAAATGAGCCGCGTATGGCAACAGCGGCGACTGCCGCTCACCTTTAGTTTACTTGTATTTGAAGGTTTGTTGTTTTTTTCACTATTTTATTTTTTCACATAACTTATGTGGCCTGTGAGACCAAAGTAAGGTGCAATGTACATATATACACTCGTTGTATACAACACAATAAGCACACAAACATAATTATCAATATATTGTTTACAAAACTTGTTTACAAAAACAAACAATACAAAACATTGTTTATTATTATTGTTCTATAATATATATACCAATATACAGTCACTGAACATATTCCTATTAGTTCTGCAGCTTGTGGAACTCTGAAACATGGTGTCATACACAATGGTGTTTTATCTTTCTCCCTCATTCTATCTCTTTCAATCTGTCTCTCTCTTTCTATCTGTCTATCTATCTCTGTCTCACAGGTACACAAATACAAGTATACATAGTATAAATTACCTAGGATAACCCAAGAAATCCAGACAAAGTGCTATACTCTGCTTGAAGATGTGAGTAAAAATGATGACACAGTCTTGTGGCTCTCTGAGACAGAGAGCTAGACGGATAGACAGATAGACAGGGAGCTTGACAGACAGACAAATAGACAGACAGAAATGTTAGTGTACCAGTACCAGTGTACTAGTGTTCCACCCTCCTCCTCCTCTTCTTCCTCTTCCTCCTACTCTTCCTCCTCCTCCTCTTCTTCCTCTTCCCCCTAATCTTCCTCGTACTATTCCTCTTCCTCTTATTCCTCTTCCTCCTACTCTTCCTCTTCCTTCTCCTCCTCTTCCTCCTCCTCCTCTTCCTCCTCCTCCTCTTCCCCCTACTCCTTCTCCTCCTTGTCCATAGTGTAAATTACAAGGAGTCCCCAGCTGTCAAAGTGACATATTGGCTCATTACTCTTTCCCCCTCGGCCTGTCAAAACAATGGGGTCGGATGCTGCTTCCCCTCCTCCATTCTATCTAATTATCTTTCTCCCTCATTCTATCTGTCTGTCTATCTCTGTCTCACAGGTACACATAAATACAAGAATACATGGTATAAATTACCTAGGATAACCCAAGAAACCCAGACAAAGTGCTATACTCTGCTTGAAGATGTGAGTAAAAGTGATGACGCAGTCTTGTGGCTCTCTGAGACAGAGAGCTAGATGGATAGACAGGGAGCTTGACAGACAGGCAAATAGACAGACAGAAATGTTAGTATACCAGCAAAAACAAAGGGAGGGCGATGTTCATCTCATCTTTTGGCATCAGCTCTACCCTCATTTACCCTCATCAAACGTCAGCACTTATCAGATGTTATCTCCCCTTATCTTGTTACTGTCATGGGTGAACATTTATTATTACATATTATTATTATTACCTATTATTATTATTATGTATTATTATTATTATTATTATTATTATTATTATTATGTATTATTATTATTATGTATTATTATTATGTATTATTGTTATCATTACGTATTCTTCTTCTTCCTCCTCCTCCTCCTCCTCTTCCTCCTCTTCTTCCTCCTCCTCCTCCTCCTCCTCCTCTTCTTCTTCCTCCTCCTCCTCCTCCTCTGCCTCCTCCTCCTCTTGCCTCCTCCTCCTCTTGCCTCCTCCTCCTCCTCTGCCTCCTCCTCCTCCTCCTCCTCCTCCATTCTTGGAACAAGTTTGAAGATCTTGTAGTTCATAATCACTATCATTATCATCACCAATGCTCACATCTGAGTCTGGGATTTTGGGAAATAGGAGTTTCCTCTTTGATTCTGGTACAACTGAACGATGGCCCAGCACCAGAGGTGGAAGGCTGTGGGTTGTCTGGGTTTTCCTCACTATTACCCATATTATGGTCATCAGTTTCGGTCAAAACCTCACCAGAACCTTGAAACTCATCTTCACTGTCACTTCCATCTGTATTAGAACTGTCACTGGGGAACAAAAGTGTCCCAATTCGCCGAGGAGTGAGGAACTTCTTACCACAGGGCACGGTGGAAATTGTGTACTATGATGGCATTCCCACAATGCACCACTGGGTCCCAGATTTTTTTCCTACTGCGCACACCCACCACACAGACCCATTCTCTCACATCTAGGCTTATCAGCCTTTTCCTGTGAGATTTGAGGCCGCTAGAATTTATGCGTACTAGTACGACAAAAACCCCTACGCGTAAGACGTACTAGTACGACGAAAACCCTCAAAGGGTTAAATATTGCTGACACACCAGAATTTGTGATAGCGTAATTTTGTCAATTTTCCATCAAATTTCGTACTAAAAAAGTACGAAATTTGATGGAAAATTGACAAAATTACGCTATCACAAATTCTGGTGTGTCAGCAATATTTAAGCATCAGCAATTTTGCCCACTTTGACTCTTATTTAAGGCCTTCTACATTGTTCTAGTTGACCAAATTCTTAGCTATTCCACTAGTATGCTTCCATTTTAGCGATTTAGCACAAGAAACCACCCAATCATCTATTTCAACAATCCAATAAAGTGTTCAGAAATTGGTAAATTGGCCAATTTCACAACTTTCAAAATAGGTTCCAAAATAAACAATGCAGGCATTACTGGCACTAAAATAACATTTCCTCTGTTCATTAGTCACATTTCCAAGTTTTATATGTCAATTCATTTTGAATTTTTATTCACACCAAAAAAAAAAAAAAGTAAAAAATTTACTGTAATGTAATACTGTAATAATTGTATAAATAATATCAGTGCATTTGTGAAAGCATATTAGACCAGCTGACATGCATTGGATGCCTGATGTAATCTGTTTACTCTTCAACATTGGCAAAAATCGAACATTTCCACTACTTTGAGCTCAATTTCGAGATATTTTCCATCCTACAACAAATCAAAATGATCTCTATTTCTGTACTGTATCTTACATGCTATCAAATGAGACCAAGAAACCGCAAAGCTCCTGTTTTAAACCAGAAAGGCAGTCTCGGCTTTTTCTAATTATGCACTGCATGCTGCAGGACATTTTTTACATGATGCACACTTACCACAAAGACCCAGTCTCTCATATCTAAGCCCAAATTTACCACTCATGGCTAATCTGAGCGAGCTGAGCTCATCATGAAGTACTATGGCACGGACCCTGGCTTCAAAGCCGTAGAAAAACAGCACGGACCCTCAAAGGGTTAGACATCCCAATACATTCACTTTTTTTTTTTTTACACAGGGTTTGACAAGGTTAGGTTAAGGATCCCTAGCTTTGTTGACAAGCTATTGACAAGTTAAGGATTCCTAACCTTATTGACAAGCTAGCATCTGTTACCTACATCAGCTCATTTGTAAGCATTTTCACTGTTATGAAACATACAAGTAGGGAACAGGATGAAGTTGGAGCCCTCTGTGGGCCAGCATTTTTATTTGATCAACTGACTTCATCCTTCCTCACAGTCATACATTCAATTTTTCATTGCCTATATTTCTTATTCTAACCACCTTGTTCTTTTCTATGTTCACTATCAACGTCCTTATTTTACAAACCCTCTTCAATGCCTCCACCAACCTTCGCACATAAGCAAAGAGAAACTGACAACTCCGATGTTATATGATTCATTGTTTTTCAAACCCAAACCTCGTGAACACATTCACTGCTTCTACAATCCCCCTTTGTAAACACAAACAGCCACAGTTAAGGGGCATATTTTTGGTTAAGACCCCCAGCTACTGAGAAATACTACCCATTCCTCCTCATACACCAACCTGAGCCTTATTCTCCTCAAAAACTTTTTTTTTATACCTTTTCTAAGTTCATAAATGTAATGAACAGGGTACTATGAACAAAAAAAAATAAATTTATGTTTATACCAATATAAACTTCAAATATTGTGATGAAAATAACTTTAAAGCAAACATTCATGTTCACAATATGCATTAACAGAAGCCAGACCTGCTGTTCATCTCATTCTACCCTTGCATCGCTGCAATGTACAATTTTACTGATAAAATAGATAATAATCAGCACAAAATAAAACGAAGGAAATCTACAGTTCCTTTTTAGTTAATAAATCATTAAATATTTTTGCCTTAAGGAAGCAGAAATAATGAAAATTTATGCCAAGACAGCCTATACAAATCCCAAAATAATGATCTTTCATCTCTTTCATTTCATACGTAAGAGCAAATAAGCAAGTTTCCTGAGGTGTGCCTTTCACAAGGTGGAGGTAGTGTACTGTACATATGTAGAGGTAAGTGTACAAACATTGCAGCCTGCTACTCTTTAGTTTCATTACTGAGGATGAAGTGTCGACTCATGTTAAGGATTTAAACATGTTCTTTCTCATCAAATCTCTTAAGCAATATCTAGCATAATTTATTAATATTAGTATATTTGGAGTAATTTATGTTTTAATCATGCAGTCTTCTAATTAAAACCTTTTTAATAAACATTACAATAAAAAGACCATTTACAATATAAACCAGACCACTCCCAGTCCCATTATATTAATAGTATACAATACTGACAACTAGATAAGCAAGACACGTGCAACAGTTGCATATCTTTTGTCAAAATAAAAGTTTTGACAATAAAGGTGCCCAGTTGTTACATGTGTGAGTTACTAATCTGCTCTGTTTGTATTACTAAATTTTAAAACTAATGAATATCCTAAAATACAGTAATTTGACCCTTCGTTGAAAAGCAAGGATATAGCAATTCACTGGAGTCATTATCATTGTTAAAATGCAGTATATAATGTATTTGTTGTAGACTATTACGTTTAAATGTTAGTTAAACTGACAAGGATGTTAGAAGAGATATGATTGTTATGGGAATTACTTACGTAGTGATGCTCCAGAGCCCACCTTGAGTCTCTGGGACTGGGCATATTGTGAACGAGCCTGTGCACGCCTGGCAGCCTGCAGATCAATGGCACTGTTGGATCGGATGTTGTTCGTTGGAGTAAGGGAAGGGGCAGGGGAATCTGGGGAATCTTGTGAGCGATGAGAGGCAGGGGTAGGGATAGCAGATCGTCGAGTGCTACTGTGGGACTGTCTTGCCGTCAGTGCTGCAAGGTTCTCTGTGCTTCCAGTTGTTGAAGAAGATCGTGACCATCCTGGACGTGTCCCAGCTGCTGTCCCAGCTGTTGACATGGGAACCAGCGAAGAACACGCACATATCCAGGTGAGCCATTTTTGTAAGTGAATTGATGGGGCAGCGCGCACAGTCCATGACAGCATATGCGCAACATCCAGGCACACACAAGCCACAGAAGTGTTGTGGTTCAGGTGGGAAGGAATGGGGAAGCAAGCAAAGGCCAAGCATCAGCTGTGTGTCAAATGCTTGCCAGTTGTCAACAATAAAGTACTAGTAACACAACCCCAATAAATTATTTTATACAAAAATATTAAAAAAC
The DNA here is from genome assembly GCF_038502225.1 of Cherax quadricarinatus. NCBI lineage: Eukaryota > Metazoa > Arthropoda > Malacostraca > Decapoda > Parastacidae > Cherax > Cherax quadricarinatus. Next base: position 19,050,084 of record NC_091335.1, on the reverse strand, counting down.
TAGAAATGCACACATGCATAGAACTACATACTACTAATAAATAAAAAAATACTTTCTTAACCCTATCCAAATTTTGTGATAAGTACACACACAAACACACACATGCACAAAAAAGAAAAGTTGAAGGCTAAGCAAATCCTGCAGCAAAATTAATTCAACTAAATCTTGCAACCAATTAAAGAAAACTACTAAAAGAATGTTTTTCAAAACCAATCTTAATGAGCGCTTCCTTGCACAACTAGAGATAAAAGTTTAAAAAGGAAAAAGAAAAGGAAGTAAATTAATGCTTATTAAGAAGCAATACAAAGATATATAAATATAAGAGTAAGATTTAAAACCCACATTACTGTTACATATTTTAGATGAAAATGTACTGTATTATTTCCAAGTAAGAGTGATGGGTCAAAAAATTAACCACTTTCAAAGTAATAAAAAGTTAGTGCAAGAATTTTTAGTTGCAGAATAATAAAATATGAATTTTTTACTCTTAGATTCTTCCTACTATATGTATTTGATCATTACTTACCTTGAACAACACAAAGTAGAAGTGGTGCACAACCTTATAAGCCAACCTTTCTATACCCATTATGCTTACACAAAGTATCTGTGCATAAAAGTCTTTTCTCGACTCTGGAGAAATTCACATCAAATAAACCTAAGTCTGCCTCTACTAACCTAATAATGCAGCTTGTACAAAAAAAAAAATGCATGCACCCTACAACTTCTGCATTTAAAGGTTATATTATCTCATATGCTAGTGTTAAAGTGATGTGACATATTCTTCCATAATGCTAATTTATCCAACTCCCAGCAAAGAAAATTAAAACCTTATGGAAAGACTAATACATTACAAGACTCTTAATAGGCAATCTTGTGTATGTTATCAAGGGCAGTTTCCTACCTGACTTGTTGTGAGAGTTGTGCAGTGACTGTGAAGAGGAGGAGTTGGACATGCTTATCTCACCCTGAAGCATTTTCTTGTAGCTTGGATCTAAAGAGTTTAACAATTTGTCTGCCTCATCCTTGAAATGGTCTGCAAAGCCCCAATATGCTCTGCAAGTTTTCATAATTATCATGTGAATAATATTCCTAGATATAAAAGTTATTATTTTATATAAAATTATCCCTTTTTACATGCTTTCTCATTTCCTGGTACATAAAACACTGGCATACAAGAGGTTTGCTAATGATACTATAAGTCAGAAAAAATAAACAAACACTTTAATAACTAAATTAATGTAGCTGCAGATATTTTTTAAGGGCCAACAGGTCACCACCCCATGGCCTGGTCCCAGACCAGGCCTCCTGACCACATCGACCAAGCTGTTGGTGTCGGCTGCATGTATTTCAACGTATGAAACACTACCTGGCTTCTCAGGAACTGACTTGAGGAACATGGTCACCATACTTAGATCAGTGAATGACTTTTTTCTCCTTTTATTTTTTTTGGTAGGAGGGAAAGGTTAGAAGAATTAAGAACCGAGATTCTGAAGAGAAGTTGCAGAGATTGGTGGATGAATTTGGTAGGGTGTGCAAAAGAAGAAAATTAAAGGTGAATACAGGAAAGAGTAAGGTTATGAGGATAACAAAAAGATTAGGTGATGAAAGATTGAATATCAGATTGGAGGGAGAGAGTATGGAGGAGGTGAACGTATTCAGATATTTGGGAGTGGACGTGTCAGCGGATGGGTCTATGAAAGATGAGGTGAATCATAGAATTGATGAGGGAAAAAGAGTGAGTGGTGCACTTAGGAGTCTGTGGAGACAAAGAACTTTGTCCTTGGAGGCAAAGAGGGGAATGTATGAGAGTATAGTTTTACCAACGCTCTTATATGGGTGTGAAGCGTGGGTGATGAATGTTGCAGCGAGGAGAAGGCTGGAGGCAGTGGAGATGTCATGTCTGAGGGCAATGTGTGGTGTGAATATAATGCAGAGAATTCGTAGTTTGGAAGTTAGGAGGAGGTGCGGGATTACCAAAACTGTTGTCCAGAGGGCTGAGGAAGGGTTGTTGAGGTGGTTCGGACATGTAGAGAGAATGGAGCGAAACAGAATGACTTCAAGAGTGTATCAGTCTGTAGTGGAAGGAAGGCGGGGTAGGGGTCGGCCTAGGAAGGGTTGGAGGGAGGGGGTAAAGGAGGTTTTGTGTGCGAGGGGCTTGGACTTCCAGCAGGCATGCTTGAGCGTGTTTGATAGGAGTGAATGGAGACAAATGGTTTTTAATACTTGACGTGCTGTTGGAGTGTGAGCAAAGTAACATTTATGAAGGGATTCAGGGAAACCGGCAGGCCGGACTTGAGTCCTGGAGATGGGAAGTACAGTGCCTGCACTCTGAAGGAGGGGTGTTAATGTTGCAGTTTAAAAACTGTAGTGTAAAGCACCCTTCTGGCAAGACAGTGATGGAGTGAATGATGGTGAAAGTTTTTTCTTTTTCGGGCCACCCTGCCTTGGTGGGAATCGGCCGGTGTGATAATAAAAACAAAAAAAAAAAAAAAAAAAAAAAAAAAAAAAAAAATAAAAAAAAAATGGTATTCACTCGTAAAACTGGTGGGGACAACTTCAGGAATACTACTGAGCAACCATATTTACAAGGGTTACACTCCAAGAAATCATGTATATCTTGAATTCGCAAATACAGTATAAAAATTCTCTCCTTATAACAAACTTATGTTTTACAATTCTGGCTCATTTTGAGTTTCTCTGATCTGATGAATATTGACACTCACAAAAAAAATGACTAAATGAGATCTCTTTGTGGGGAAAGCCTTCAAATACATTTTGAATGAAATTAAGGGGATGAAAGCCAAGGAAATTATTATATTTAGGGTAAAGTACTAAATATGTAGGAGTTATACAGAGCTTGGGATATTAGGAGGTAATCAGGTTTGATCCAAGGAAGGAAAAGACAAGCTCAAATCCTTAGATGAAGAGCCCCTTGATGGCATTAAGGGGCTCTCTAGTGAGAGGCCAAGAAAATAGAAGGCATCTCTAAATAATACATACACACATTCACAATAAGCCTTTCAAAGCTGACTTAGAGTTAGTAATAAGCAGTCCACAAAGTGAAGGGTCCCAAACTTTGAAAAACAAAATTTCAAAGCAAATGCATGGTTTTTTAATAGATGACTATGCTAATACAGTAATGTTTCAGAAACAGTGCTTGAATTATAAAAAAAAATTCTGGACGATAGAAATTTGATATCTTTCTTATTTTGAAACTGTTGAAGTTCTGAGATCATTCAAAAACTGCAAGCTGGAAAGCAATTGTAATTAAAATTAATTTTTGACATAAGAGAGAAATCTACACGAGTAATTGCTTTAGGTACTCACAACTAGGTTAATAAATGAAGTATGCCAGAGCCAGAGGAAGGTATATATTATTCATGAATTCATGTAAAAAAACATTGCCTGTAAGTGTAGCGAGATGGAAAACAATTTAATTCGACTTCTCAATACAAAACATTTTTAAACTCACTTTCTGGAGAATGCTCGAGCTTCTGGGTCTGCATCTGTAATTCCTCTTTTTATGTTTTCTGCAAGAATAGCAACATGCTTCTCCATAGAATGTGTGGGCCATGTATGTACAAGCTGATCTAAGACTTCACACAACACTTTTCGAATCTCTCTGTTTTTGCTGGTCAGCTCCCGTAAGAGAATGGGGATTAATTTATGGTGGTGTGTGTTTTGTATGATAAAACGAATTGTTACAATACCAGACGAGGCCATTATCTGAAAGTATTAAATAATTAAATATCTGGAACCAATGAAAAATTTATGACACTATTCCATCAGGTGACATACAAGCATACATCTGAATGATCACCCTAATTCTTACCTTAGCACTATTAGGTATTAAATTAATAAGGCTTGGAAGAAGAGTTTCACACAAATGATCAACTTTATGATGCAACTCCTGGGACATGTATGCCACAGTGACACATGCCTCACGCACCACTTGAGACCTGTAAAGGAAGAAATAATGAAAAGCAGTAATGATGGACAGCAATTGTAAAGCTAAAGTACAGCAGCAGTCTAGCATTGTAAATTTATGATTCGATAATTCAGAGAATTGGAAAATTTATTTTTGGTAATTTGAAAATGATAATGATCTTCTAGTTAAGAGCAGGTCCAATACTCCATTATAAATATTTGACAACTGTGTGAAAAAATCAATCACAGAGCTTAAGATCAAAGTACATCTTCAAAATTCCTCATTCAAAGCCACCAGCAGGCAGCTGCTGCCCCATTAGGTTTGTTGGAATAGAAAAGCAATGGCAGCTGGTTTTATTATATAATTGTATTTCATTTATTTTACGGTGAATGAAAGGTATAATTATGGAATATGTATAGCCATAATGGTGCAGAATATGACCACTAAAGTTAAAGTGGGTATCCCTGATGATACCCACTTTAGCACTAGTAATTCAAATTCAATCATATTTTTAAGGAATTTTAATCTTTAACAACAATATTTTGCTGGACTTAAGTTCTGGAGGTGGGTAGCACAGTGCCTGCTCCCTGAAGGAAGGGTGGGGCTAATTGCAGTTTTGAACTGTAGTATCAGCATGCCTCTGGCAAGATAGTGATGGTGAAACTATTTCTTCTTTTTTGGGTTGCCCTACCTTGGTAGGAGAAGGCCGGTGTTAAAGAAGAAAAAAATAAAATGTACAGAAGAAAAAGGATTACTGAGCTGCTTAAAAACAAAATATGTCACAACAAGGAAAGATAATCTTAGCCAAGAGATCATCGAGACAGAACAAAAACTTAAAGCTATTGTACCAAACAGAAGAAGCACAATGGGAACAAAAAAATCTTAAATATTTCTATACATATGCAAAATCCAAGCTAAGAACTACCTGTAGAACTGAACAATTAATAACAAGAAGATCATGCACAGACAATGAAAAGGAAATAAAAATTCTAACAGACCAATACAAGTTGATGTTCAGCAGTCTACAAAATGAAGAGCTGGGAAGAGAATGCAGGAACTTTTTCATTTAATCTGAAGGCCATGCAGACTGAACTAACATTAGTACTAGTCTAAAAGGATTTAAAAAATAAATAGAAAACATGCCCTCTAACTTAGTACCTGGACAGTTTTAGATCTGGAAGATCATGCCTGTCACAACTGCTAAGCCACTATGAGAGAATTACATTAACATTGGAAGAAAATCAAGAGGCAGATATGATATACAGTGGACCCCCGGTTAACGATATTTTTCATTCCAGAAGTATGTTCAGGTGCCAGTACTGACCGAATTTGTTCCCATAAGGAATACTGTGAAGTAGATTAGTCCATTTCAGACCCCCAAACATACACGTACAAACGCACTTACATAAATACACTTACATAATTGGTCGCATTGGGAGGTGATCGTTATGCGGGGGTCCACTGTACATGCAATGTGCAATAGCATTTGACATATGCAATCATGGAGAGACTGCACACAAAATGAGGGCCATAGGTATAACAGGAAATGTAGGAAGAAGGATTTTCAAGTTTGACAAATAGAACACACAGTAGAAAACAGAGCAAAATCCAGCATCAGTGAGGTAAAGAGCTCATTACCTCGAGGCATGGTCCTGGTGCTAATATTGTTTCTTATCCTCGTATATAAAAACACCCATCACAATTTTGTATCACTTGCAGACGACCACAAAATAAGCATGAAAATCACCTCGGTAGATGACACGAAAAAAGTGAAGGAAGATATAAGGAGGAATTCCCAATAGGCAGTGGAAAACAACATGAAGTTCAAAAGTGTCAAGTTCCAGCTACTAAACATAGAAAAAATAAAGAACGCAAAAGGGACACTGAATACAAAACCTAAGATGATCATCAAATAGAAGGAAAGGAATACGTGTAAGACCTGGGAGTACTTAAGTCAGCTGACCTCTCTTTCAAAGAACACTAAGGCAAATGTCATGACAGCCAGAAAGATCACAGGGTGGATAATGAGAACAAAGGAAAAGAAATAGTGCCAATGGTGACACTATCCAAATCACTTGTGCTCTCTCATTTAGAGTATTGTTCAGTGTTGATGGCCCCATTCAGGGCAGGGAAGATATTAGAAATGGTACAGATAGAGATCATGTACAGCCCGTGTAGAGCCAATATAGCATTTAAATTACAGGGAAGGCCTAAAAGGCATAAATATGTACTTCCGGGAGCAAGCAATACGTGATAACATATACATGAAAAGTACTAGAGGGCCTAGTCCTAAATCTGCACAATGTGAGAGATATTAGAGGAAGTGCAAAATAAACTCATTAAAAAGCAGAGACACCATTATCAACATCCAAGGTCCCAGACTATTCAACATCTTACCAAACGATATCAGAAACACTGCTGGGACAAATGTAAAAGTCTTCAAAAGAAAAATGTACATGTATCTCCACCACGTGACAGATCAACGAGACTGTGATGGATATGTGGACCAGTGGGCCACAAGTAGCAACAGTCTGGATGGCCAAGCAAACACCAGACAAGCTTGGCCCAAGGCCAGACTCCAAGAGCAAGAAAAACTCCTGAAACTCATCAAAGGTATTTTATTTTTTTTCAACAAGTTGGCCATCTCCCACCGAGGCAGGGTGACCCAAAAAAAGAAGGAAAATCCCCAAAAAGAAAATACTTTCATCATCATTTAACACTTTCACCTCACTCACACATAATCACTATTTTTGCAGAGGTGCTCAGAATACAACAGCTTAGACGCATATACAGTGGACCCCCGCTTAACGATCACCTCCCAATGCGACCAATTATGTAAGTGTATTTATGTAAGTGCGTTTGTACGTGTATGTTTGGGGGTCTGAAATGGACTAATCTACTTCACAATATTCCTTATGGGAACAAATTCGGTCAGTACTGGCACCTGAACATACTTCTGAAATGAAAAAATATCGTTAACCGCGGGTCCACTGTATATATAAAGGCACAACATATCCTTCCAAACCTCCAATATCCCAAACCCCTCCTTTAAAGTGCAGGCATTGTACTTCCCATTTCCAGGACTCTAAGTCTGGTTATAGAAAAATAACCAGTTTTCCCTGAATCCCTTCAATAAATATTACCATGCTCACACTCCAACAGCTTGTCATGCCCCAAATACCATTCATCTCCATTCATTCCTATCTAATATGCTCACGCACGCTTGCTGGAAGTCCAAGCCCCTCTCCCACAAAACCTCCTTTACCCCCTCCCTCCAACCTTTTCAAGGATGACCCCCACCCCGCCTTCCTTCCCCTACAGATTTGTACGCTCTCCATGTCACTCTACTTTAATTCATTCTCTCTAAATGACCAAACCACCTCAACAACCCCTCTTCAGCCCTCTGACTAATACTTTTATTAACTTCACACCTTCTCCTAATTTCCACACTCCGAATTTTCTGCATAATATTCATGCCACACATTGCCCTTAGACAGCACATCTCCACTGCCTCCAACCTCCTCCTCGCTGCAGCATTTACAACCCAAGCATCACATCCATACAAGAGTGTTGGTACTACTAACTTTCATACATTCCCTTCTTTGCCTCCATAGATAACATTTTTTGTCTCCACATATACCTCAATGCACCACTCACCTTTTTTCCTTCATCAATTCTATGATTAACCTCATCCTTCATAAATCCATCCACTGACACATCAACTCCCAAATATCTGAAAACATTCACTTCTTCCATACTCCTCCTCCCCAATTTGATATCCAATTTTTCTTTATCTAAATCATTTGATACCCTCATCACCTTACTCTTTTTTATGTTCACTTTCAACTTTCTAACTTTACACACACTCCCAAACTCATCTACTAACCTTCGCAATTTTTCTTTAGAATCTCCCATAAGTACAGTATCATCAGTAAAAAGTAACTGTGTCAATTCTCATTTTGTATTTGATTTCCCATAATTTAATCCCACCCCTCTCCCGAACACCCTAGCATTTACTTCTTTTACAATCCCATCTATAAATATATTAAACAACCATGGTGACATTACACATCCCTGTCTAAGACCTACTTTTACTGGGAAGTAGTCTCCCTCTCTTCTACACACCCTAACCTGAGCTCACTATCCTCATAAAAACTTTACAGCATTTAGTAACTTACCACCTATTCCATATACATGTACTTGTAACATCTGCCACATTGCTCCACTATCCACTCTATCATATGCCTTTTCTAAATCCATAAATGCAATAAAAACTTCCCTACCTTTATCTAAATACTGTTCACATATATGCTTCAAGGTAAACACTTGATCTACACATCCCCTACCCACTCTAAAACCTCCTTGCTCATCTGCAATCCTACATTCTGTCTTACCTCTAATTCTTTCAATAACAACCCTACCATACACTTTTCCTGGTATACTCAATGATTTTTTTTTTTTTTTTCAACAAGTCGGTCGTCTCCCACCGAGGCAGGGTGACCCAAAAAAAAGAAAGAAAATCCCCAAAAAGAAAATACTTTCATCATCATTCAACACTTTCACCACACTCACACATTATCACTGCTTTTGCAGAGGTGCTCAGAATACAACAGTTTAGAAGCATATACGTATAAAAATACACAACATATCCCTCCAAACTGCCAATATCCCAAACCCCTCCTTTAAAGTGCAGGCATTGTACTTCCCATTTCCAGGACTCAAGTCCGACTATATGAAAATAACCGGTTTCCCTGAATCCCTTCACTAAATATTACCCTGCTCACACTCCAACAGATCGTCAGGTCCCAAGTATCATTCGTCTCCATTCACTCCTATCTAACACGCTCATGCACGCTTGCTGGAAGTCCAAGCCCCTCACCCACAAAACCTCCTTTACCCCCTCTTTCCAACCCTTTCGAGGACGACCCCTACCCCTCTTTCCTTCCCCTATAGATTTATATGCTTTCCATGTCATTCTACTTTGATCCATTCTCTCTAAATGACCAAACCACCTCAACAACCCCTCTTCTGCCCTCTGACTAATGCTTTTATTAACTCCACACCTTCTCCTAATTTCCACACTCCGAATTTTCTGCATAATATTCATGCCACACATTGCCCTTAGACAGGACATCTCCACTGCCTCCAACCTTCTCCTCGCTGCTGCATTTACCACCCAAGCTTCACATCCATATAAGAGTGTTGGTACTACTATACTTTCACACATTCCCTTCTTTGCCTCCATAGATAACGTTTTTTGACTCCACATATACCTCAACGCACCACTCACCTTTTTTCCCTCATCAATTCTATGATTAACCTCATCCTTCATAAATCCATCCGCCGACACGTCAACTCCTAAGTATCTGAAAACATTCACTTCTTCCATACTCCTCCTCCCCAATTTGATATCCAATTTTTCTTTATCTAAATCATTTGATACCCTCATCACCTTACTCTTTTCTATGTTCACTTTCAACTTTCTACCTTTACACACATTCACAAACTCATCCACTAACCTTTGCAATTTTTCTTTAGAATCTCCCATAAGCACAGTATCATCAGCAAAAAGTAACTGTGTCAATTCCCATTTTGAATTTGATTCCCCATAATTTAATCCCACCCCTCTCCCGAACACCCTAGCATTTACTTCTTTTACAACCCCATCTATAAATATATTAAACAACCATGATGACATTACACATCCCTGTCTAAGACCTACTTTTACCGGGAAGTATTCTCCCTCTCTTCTACACACCCTAACCTGAGCCTCACTATCCTCATAAAAGCTCTTTACAGCATTTAGTAACTTACCACCTATTCCATATACTTGCAACATCTGCCACATTGCTCCTCTATCCACTCTATCATATGCCTTTTCTAAATCCATAAATGCAATAAAAACTTCCCTACCTTTATCTAAATACTGTTCACATATATGCTTCAATGTAAACACTTGATCTACACATCCCCTACCCACTCTGAAGCCTCCTTGCTCGTCCGCAATTCTACATTCTGTCTTACCTCTAATTCTTTCAATTATAACCCTACCGTATACTTTTCCTGGTATACTCAGTAAACTTATTCCTCTATAATTTTTACAATCTCTTTTGTCCCCTTTCCCTTTATATAAAGGGACTATACATGCTCTCCGCCAATCCCTAGGTACCTTCCCCTCTTTCATACATTTATTAAACAAAAGTACCAACCACTCCAACACTATATCCCCCCCTGCTTTTAACATTTCTGTCATGATCCCATCAGTTCCAGCTGCTTTACCCCCTTTCATTCTACGTAATGCCTCACGTACCTCCACCACACTTGCATTCTGCTCTTCTTCACTCCTAAAAGATGGTATACCTCCCTGGCCAGTGCATGAAATTACCACCTCCCTTTCTTCCTTAACATTTAAAAGTTCCTCAAAATATTCTCGCCATCTACCTAATACATGTACCTCCCTCTCCCCATCTACTAACTCCCCTACTCTGTTTTTAACTGACAAATCCATACTTTCCCTAGGCTTTCTTAACTTGTTTAACTCACTCCAAAATTTTTTCTTATTTTCATTAAAATTTCTTGACAGTGCCTCTCCCACTCTTTCATCTGCTCTCCTTTTGCACTCTCTCACCACTCTCTTCACCTTTCTTTTACTCTCCATATACTCTGCTCTTCTTATAACACTTCTGCTTTGTAAAAACCTCTCGTAAGCTACCTTTTTCTCTTTTATCACACCCTTTACTTCATCATTCCACCAATCACTCCTCTTTCCTCCTGCCCCCACCCTCCTATAACCACAAACTATATCAATGATATATCAATATTGGCAGTTTGGAGGGATATGTTGTGTATCTTCATACGTATATGCTTCTAAACTGTTGTATCCTGAGCACCTCTGCAAAAGCAGTGATAATGTGTGTGTGGTGAAAGTGTTGAATGATGATGAAAGTATTTTCTTTTTGGGGATTTTCTTTCTTTTTTGGGTCACCTTGCCTCGGTGGGAGACGACCGACTTGAAAAAAAAAAAAAAAATATCAATGATAAAAATATACTAACAATAAAGGTATACATACACACTTGTAACTAGTTTTGAGAGTACTTCTACTATGAAAGTTCAGTTCAAGGCCAAATTTCATTGACTGCCCAGTTAACCACGATATCTTAGTTGATGTAGCAATTGTTTCAGATAGAGACGAAATTTACCCTTGAAAGTCTCTAATTCTGTTGTTCTCGTGACATACATTTTTAAGCTCTCCCAAAATTTTAATAGGTACTAGAGCAAGCCATGGTGAAGCATAATTAAGGATAAAATGCATGCAATGAATATTAATTTTAAAATTTTGATATTTACCTCACATCTGAGACAAAACCTTACCACAATCCAGGGAGCTACAAGTATTTTAAATAAAAACTAATAAGCTAATTTTAAAAAGCCTTTTTTTTTTAATTACCTGAGATCTTTGATGGACAACTGCATGGCAGGTTCTAGAAGGCGAAGGTGAGGATAAAATTCTTCATAGCTAGAGGCACCAGCAATCAACATACTTCGCAATTTCTTCAGCTGTGGCACCAATAAACAGTTATTACTTCACAAAACATACAACTCTAAATTATTTTGTAAAATTACTATACAGCTGACTCATAACTCATTTTAATGAAGTGATTTTACATTAAAGAAAAAAATAATGAACAATGCCATGACTTGAACAATACATAAATAACCTGCACATAGCAGACAAACTTAGAATATTTTGGTCCAACTTGGACTATTAACTAGTCACACAGAGAAGCATGAAGAAAAGGAAGCCAGAACATACAGAAGAAGGGAACAGGAGACAGAAGTAGAAGAACAGGAGGAGAGAATAATAATATTG